>NW_026713474.1:0-27410 GCF_029784015.1 Lycium ferocissimum | reverse complement strand
CAACATCTCGTATACCACACAAAAGCACTCGTACTCAAGAAGACCGAGGAAATGAGCTCGCCAATCCCGCCGGAACATCCCCGCCAACATCATCTACTCATCCGTGGGTACCGCGCGTACGAAACGCACCCCCGAAGAGTGGGGTCGACGAAATATGTACTGAGTATGCAAAGGAAAGTACAGAAAACGAAATCATAACCGACGTCAGGGGTACAGAAAATGAGCACAATAGCCAGAATACCAAAGTGCTTGCGTCTGACATACAAATCATACATAAGAGGTACAAAGACAAATATGATAAACAGAATGCCAAAATGCTTCGCTTTCTTTTGAAAAACATTTCTGTCTCTGTTATATCCCGCCTTTTTGCATAATCGGAAAATCCGAAATAATTGTGATTTATGAGAAAGGAGGCCATGTTTGAATTTTTCTTGGTAAGTGTATGCCGGTTATGGAAACTTGGATGCTAGAATGTTGGAGAAGGCCTAAGGGCAAAATTGGAATTTCGGAAATTTATTTCGGAAATTACAAATTAAGATTCATGAAGAATTGGGCCAAGAGAAAAAATAAGAAAATAAAGGCCCAAAGGGAGGCCCAACCGGCCATGAAGGCCAAGCCCATGGAAATTTAATTTATTTTGCATGTGATTAATAATATAAGAGGTGAGCATGTAGAAGTTTCAAGAGAAATCAAAATAAATCAAGAAAGAACAAGAAAGAGAGGGTCACGGCTAAGTGAAGAAAAAAGAGAGGAAAAAGAAAAAATTCTTGGAGCTCAAATCTTTGGTTCAAAAATCCATCTCTCTTGGAATTACTACTAAGCTCAAGCTCCTCTCCAACATGGTATAATTTTCAAGTCAAGGGAGTGCTTGTTTTGGCAAGAAGAAATTATTGGAGAGGTAAGAATTTCATGTTTCTCTCTCATGTTATGGAAGGTTTATGGATATTAGAATAGGTGGAATGGCATGGAAATCATGGAATTGTGTTTGTGTGATGTGTGAGCCGTGTGTGTGTGTGTGTATATGTAGCCGTGTATGTGTATGGTTATGCATGGAAGATGTGTTGAATTTTAAGTTGTATTCTAGTTGTGTTTATGATGGAATTCATGCTGGAAATGAAAGTTGAATGAATTTGATGAAAGTTGGAAAATTAGATGTTGGCCGTGTATTATGGAAGTTGAAATGAAAAAGAATTCGTTTTGTTTGTTATGTTAATTGTGTCGTTAAGGCTTTATGAAGTAGATGAAAGAATAATGGTTTAAGTTAATATGGAAAATTGGTTGTTAAGTTGTTGTCGGAAAGTATGTGATTCTATTGTAGTTTATGTAATTATGGAAATGAAATGGTAAGATGTAAATTATGATGGTGGTTAATGGAATCGAAAGGTAAAAATATGTTAGGGAAGTTTATGTTGAAGTTGGAAGTTTGAACGAATTATGGTTTCGGCGAAACTTTTGTATAATCTGTGAAATAATGTGAAATGTTCGAATTGTATTTGATGGTCTTGAATGAGTAAACGAGTATGAAAGTATTGATATTGGTTTGAAAATGTGAAGTTAGTTGGAAGTTATTGCTTTATGAAGAAAGTAGACTAATTATGTCATATTGCAATTTGTAGCGATTGTTGTGATTGTTGATGTTGTTGTGGACTTGTTGTTGGTTATTCTGAGCCGAGATAAACTCTCGGGGCGTCATATTTATAGGGGAGGTGCTGCCGAAATTTCGGTAGCCAAATACTTAACCAAAGTTGAATGTTAACTTGCATGAATAGTAACTGGTAAAGATGACCATTTGCATAGCTTTTGACGAAACGAGAATTGAGATTTGACGGGCGTAAGGTGCAATCCAGGTATGTAAAGCCTTGCCCTTTATTCTTTGGCATGTTCTGAGTCTAACAGGCTTGAAAGCGAGCCTCGATTGTACTTCTGCTTCTCGGAATCCAAGATTGAAAATAGTGCCAAATCATTCAGTAAGATTGAACCAATTTCTTCCAAATTGACCTATAAGTATGCAACTTCCATAAATGGAGTCGAAACACTCTAGGATGATTATGGACGACTCCCTAAGGTTTATTATCTATCATTTACGTATTTTACTATGGTTGGGTCCGAGGTGGGCCCATAATACCCTGATACTCTCGGTATGGTTCAAATCGATCAGTTTCTGTTCGTTTTTCATAAGTAACTCTTAATTATGCTTCCGTCCGTTAATTAACGAGTATTATGATCATCCATCTAAATCTTGATATTAGTCCGATATCTGGAACGATTCTGGACACTCTGTTCTGATATAATCTGATTACTCTGATTTGATCTGTTTTCTGAACTATTTCAGTTTTATTAAGTCTGTATGTCGATCCGTATGTATATGGTTTCTCATGGATCTGTTCGTGGATGTCCCAATGCTTCCTTCACTGCGCCCGGGCCAGGTTCTCGTGATTCGTGCACTTCACCGCATTGTTCACCGCGTCCCCGGATGTGCGGGCCGGGATCCGTCGCGTATCCGATTCGGATCCGATTATGATTATGATCCGATTATGTGATATTATGGGGATGGCGGCCGGGATGGCATTTGATCTGATTCTGTCGTCCACCGCGTCCCGTACTACGAGGGCCGGGTTCTGTTACCGCGTCCCTTATTAAAGGGCCGGGATCTGTCTGTATGTGACTGGGATCCGATTTCTGATATGTCTGTCTGCATATGATTATGACTCTGCATGCATGATTCTGTCTGTTTACGCGCCGTATGTCCGATTTGGAATATGACTCGTCGGTCACACCTCGGGAAATCCGATTTGGACTCGATTCGTCTCGTCGCATTTCCGTACGTCCGATCCGTATTCGATTCTCGTCTCGCCATACATTTGAGATCCGTTTCGTCCGAGAATCCGTCCGCACACTCGTAAGTCCGATTCGCTTATGGTTCCGTCCGTACATTCTCGTAAGTCCGACTCGCTACGAATCCGATTCTCGTCCGCCTATTTCTCGCACTTCGTCTCCGCTACGATTTTACATATCCGACTCGGTTATTTTAATTATGTATATTTTGTTTCCGCTTACATACTCGGACATCTTCGTACCGACCCCTCGCTTCTCGGGCCGTGTTACATGCCCGCGTGTACGGACGCGCCGCGTGATACGCCGCCGCTTAGGTCATCGGCTCCTGTTGTTTGGAGAGCTCCCTTTGATCCGAGTCGATACTTTTGGTATATATTTTTTCGTTGTATCTATGTTCGTATATATATGATCATTTGGGTACGGCGGGGCCCCGTCCCGTCTTCGATTCTCGTTCGTATGTTAGGCCCGTAGACATGTCCGTGGCGTGGTTATGTCTGTACGCTTATATGCACGTATGGTATGTTCGGGCGGTTTATTCACCGCGGCAGCCCCTTGTCGGCTTGCCTATATATATATGTATATGGCTATATTGGCCCCCGTGTGGCCCCCCCGTTGGTATTTTCTTTGTGCGGTAAATTTTTTGGTTAGTAAGAAAAACGAGGAACTCTCGCCCAAATTTTTCTAAATATCTGAGTTACTATTTGTGGCTTTTGGTACGTACGGGTGCCCAGTTCGGGCGCTAGTCACGGCCTACGGGGTTGGGTCGTGACAGTCTCATACATACGGAAAATCAAACACATCATATAAGCTGACCTTAACCGAATGCCGAGGAACGTACGGCCCGATCCATAACTAATACGATAATGCCGAGGAACGTACGGCCCGATCCATAAATAATATAATAATGCCGAGGAACGTACGGCCCGATCCATATATAATATAATAATCATATATCACCTCATATCATCGTATATCATATCATATCAGATTATCATATCATCAAATCATCGCATACCATATCACATAACACATACGGTCCACAATAGAACCCGGCGGACAGAACATGGTCGCCCCTCCTGTCTCGGGCGCCATAACACATCATACTCCAGAAGATTTCATGTCTCCGAAACCCGACATACCGCGGTCAAAAGTCCAGCGGTCATTGTCGCACCCGCGGTCAAATGTCCAATGGCAATATCACATATCACATACCGCGGTCAAAAGTCCACACAATATCGCATATCACATACTTCGGAATCACATCATACTTCGAATCACATCATACTTCGATTGTGCGCACGATAATAACCGGCTCCTGATCCGGCAAGGAAGTAATAACGTAATGCACGAGCAGAATCGTAGGAAATCATATACAATGCTAAACATTCACAAAAACTCAATAGAGTAATCAAACAGACTGTTGTTTATAAGCCAAACATTTGTCAAAACAGACTTTCTTCCGAATGTCACTCGGGAACATATCAAATCGAACTTGAGAAACCATAGTTAGGTATCGGAATCATAGGTATACGAATCATTATTTCAGACTCAACAGACAAATATATAATCATACTCGAGGGTCGGAAAGGTAGTCATATTGAATTCTTTCAAAAGCCATCAGAATTGTACAGAAGAAGATCGCGGGACCCGCGGACGAGCGTCAGCCCCATCCGGGCCCGCCTACGAAAATCATAGTCATCATATGTTACCGAATCATTATTACAAACTCAAAAGATAAGTAAACTGATCGTACATGAAATCGGAATAATAGTCATATCATATCCTTTCAAAAATCGTCAGAAGTACATATGAAAGTCGCGGGGGCCCACGGAGGGGTGTCGACTCAAGTCGGGCCCGCCCATAAAAATCATAGTTATTATACACTTTATAGAATCATTTACGAGCATATCAAGGCCATCCGGTTTTGTTTGTTTAAGTTACGGACGTTCGTAGTTTTCGAAATTATTTAGGAAAAAAACTCTTTTAAAAACCAAACTTTTATGCAACTTTTTGAAAATCAATCATACAAAGACATATAAACCATAGCTTGTCCACATAAGGATGCCAACCTCAAAAGCAAATACGACTCACAAACGTGCTTGGATTTTTAAGAATAGAATTACCCCCGAAGCTCATAACATATCATAACTTAGCCATATCTGAGACATGCCAAAAGAAGGAAAGGTAAGCTTTACATACCTTGATTGCTCCCTAAGCTAATCCAAATGTCACGACCCAGCCCCGTGGGCCGCGACTGGTGCCCTACTTGGACACCCAACAGACATACATACCAGAACGTCATATTGTAGCTCAACGCGTATTTCATACTCATCGTTTTAAACGCAATCGAAAACAAATATTATCTTAAGCGGTCACGCATACAAAATGTCATATCAAAGTCGAAGAGACGTAATGTACATCGCCGAACATATATACACATATGCAAAAATATGGGCCATTATGGCCTCCACAAACGGGACCGCATTAAGATACAAATCACAATCAAAACAAACACACATAAGACCCTCGACCCACATAGATGACTACGAGCCTCTGCGTACATACGTACAGAGATGAACACATGGCGAGACGGGCCCCGCAATGCCCAAATAGTAGCAAATATACGAGTATGCATAACGAAGACATATACCAAATACGGGCTCCGATCAAGGGGAGCACTCCAGAATAGCAGAATAGGGAGCCTAAGCCGGAGGATCGCCCAACCGAGCATCTGTACCTGCGGGCATGAAACGCAGCCCCCCCGAAGAAAGGGGGTGAGTACGAAAAAAGTACTGAGTATGTAAAGCAGAAGGTACAGTATTCCAAACCATGACTGGAATCAGAATATACAGAAACAAATACAAAGGTAGCAGATTGAACCTGTGCGGAAAAACCAATGTACAAAATGCAAGTAAAACAAAAATCATGCATAGGGCTCAGGAACGTGGTCACCCCGACGCCGGTGCCACAACACATCATACTCCCAGAAAGTTTTCAAATCTCCGTACATCTCCGAACACATCATAACATCATACATATCATATCATCGTAGCATATCAGATGCCATATCACATCATAACACCATAAACGGTAACCGGCCCTATGGCGAGGTCTCGAAAACCGTAACACATCATACTGCCGAATATGTCATAATGCGCACGACCACAAAACCGGCCCGGGTACCGGCGAACGAAATCATAATCATTGGGACGAACAGAGTAGTGCAGAAACCGTATGCATATTAAGAGTAAATTCCAGGACTCGACACATAATTTCATATACATATACATTAGTATCAGAAGGCTCAAAATGAGTATCGAGTTAATCGGAATTAATATACAGAAGTCGCGGACTTTTAAGTTATCAATTTTTCGAAAAAATACATCGTAGGTTATTCTCGGAAAATTTAGTATCATTATAATGATGAACGTTCAGATAACATTACAGGGCATTTCAAACGGACCTTGGAGTCATAGGCAAACGTTTCCTTTTCATATCATACGAAAATGAGACAAACAAATCAAATAAGGGAATTCTCGGGACTTGCGGGCCCACCTCAAGTCAAGTCGAGGCGGCGGACATGAATGGCAAACATTAGGATCTATAAAGTCATCTATGAAAGTTTCGGAGTGACTCAGATACATTTGCGGAAGTTATGGAAGTTTAAGCATTCTTTCACCCAAATGTAAAAATTATAGTTCAAATGCGCTGAATGAATAGTACTCAAAATCAAACTTAGATTTCCAAGAGCAGAATTTTCCCGAGGTTCCGATCTTAGCCTAGTATGACTAGACATGCCAAATGAAGAAAAGGTAGGATTTACATACCTTATGGGCGCCTTATGCTCGCTTAAACTCAAATCCCGTTTGCTCCAAAATCTACAAATGGTCACATTTACCAATTGTGAATTATAGATTCTAAGGATTCAACTTAAATTCATATTTGTTTACCACAAATTTCGGCAGCACCTCCCCTATACATATAGCATCTCCGAGACTTAGCTCGGCTCAATTTATCAACAACAACAACAACAATCCAACAACATCAACAACTATCATAAAACGCACTATAACATAAATAGTCCTCTTTTCCACATAATCCACAACTTCCATTCCAACTTCATACCATCAACTAATATCAACAATCCCCATATTCATTATCTAATTCAAGATTATTCAAACATATTTCAATAACATTTCGAGCAACATTCATGAATTTAAGTATTCCCACTAATTCCATATTACATCCGAAACTCCCACCAATGCAACAAAACTACTAAATCGCATTGTTTTCTTCCAATCTCAATAAAAATAACCATAATTCACACTTAGAATCTCATTCTCATAATTATATAAAAATCATATAAACATCACATACGTTCTCATAATAACATACAACTAATTTCAATGCCATTTTGAATTGTTCAAGACTTCTTTACGTCGTAAACGTCATAACGACACAACTAACAAGCTAAATAAAACATAATTCATCCTCCCTTACACCACCATGGCTCACGGCCACATACACTTTTCACACACATGCACGCCATGCAACCACACACCACAATTCCATAATTCTCATTCCATTCCAATCATTATAACATATAAACTCATTTCATAACACAAAAGCATAGAAATCTTACCTTTTTCTCCAAATTTCAACTCGCCGCAAACGTAGTTTTCTTGCTTAACCAATTATACCACGTCGAAGAGCGTCTTGAACTTGTTAATAATTCAAGAAAGACAAGATTTTTGGATGAAGCTAAAGGGCTTGGAAATTTATTTATTTTTTCCTTTTCTTGCACACGGCCGAATGGCCCTTAAGCTCTCAACTCTCCCTTTGTTTCTTTTTTTTTCTTGAATGTTCTATGGATGAACATGCACAATTATCATCTTATATTAATTAGTCATGTGATTGATCACATGACTAATCTTCATGGGCTTGGGCCAACACCATGGCCGGCCACCCTCAACATTTTGGGCCTCAATTCCCTATTTTTTTTCTAGCCCAATTACTTAAGGATCTTATTTAATAATTCACGGAGCTAATTTCCAAAATTCCAATTTTACCCTTAAGCCGTCTCCGATGTTCTCGTGTCAATATTTTTCATAAGTAACAACATACCCACCAAATGAAATCAAAATATGTCCTTATTCTTACAAATCACCATTATGTCCGAATTTCCCGAATGTGCAAAACACGGGATATAACATCCTCCCCCCCTTTAGAACATTCGTCCTCGAATGTTGAATCTACCGCGTAGGAAAACATGATAAGTCAGGGAGGTCCTCTTGCCAACTACGTACTCGTATTTGATCAGAGCACTTGTAAGGGCATTCGTTTCCTAACTCCTTTTATCCTTGTCCGATGTTACCATATCAGGGTTGTTCGAACTCCTTATTAGTCTAGCGGCTCGTACAATCTTAAATAAGATATATGGCGAACAGAATCTTCATCGGAATCAGAAGTACAGAAGTACAGTAGACAGAATCATGCTTCGACGTTATATCAAGCAAATTCATAATCAGAGCCTGACGTACGGAAGTATATCGGTCGCCCATAAGAAGTCGGACCACTTTCACTAATGTTTCTGTGACTTACGAAAATTCCCCTGTCAACGTTTCATTACCCACTCTAATCCTTTTACCTTGAATCATTTCATCAAAGCGTCCAATCGGCTATAGCAAATAAGTCTGTATCTTTACAGAACTCTGTTTACCCTGTACAATAGCCTTTAGGCCCCTTTCTTACTTTCTTATACCTATGCACATAACCTTTTCTTCTTATTGTCGTCTTATCATAAAAGTGCAGTTGCAGCATACCTATTCGCGAGGTTTCCGAATTCTCATTTAAATCCTTCTCCCAATTCCTCCCTACACAATTTACTTGTCATCACAAAATAATTTATAGGCTGGGGACATCGAATAAAATCTTACTTAACCATATCCTTTTCTTAAGATAAGGGCGTTTCCCTCTCTCAACCTTCCACCTTCTTTCGCGTTTAATTTGCCACGCTCCGCTTAGCCTACCTCAACCATATTTTCGTAGCTAGTCCTATCTCAACATATCATCTCAATTTACCTTACATCTTACCCCAATTCATTTATAATACCTTAGATATGCGTCTTTCATCTATCACCTTAGCACACTTCCCAGGGGGTCACCCATCCCAGAATTGCTCTGGCCCCAGCACGCTTAACCTCAAAACTTTAAGGCATTTTAGTATCTTAATGCTGGGATAGTCACGTCCACTCCCCCCACACGACCTTTGTCACGTAATTCTAGGGCAAATCGGGGTCTTAACAAATTTTTCGGAAGATTTTCATAGTGGGTCCCACTCCGATCTAAAGGGGTCATTTTTCCCCCCTGTCTATATGGTCTACCGTCTTAGCCATCCAAATTCCCTATATTCGACTTTCGTCTGTATATATGGCTATCTCAAATGATTCTATTGATTCGGATTTTTACCTTACTTTTACCAACACGCAGAAGAAGAAGATCACGTAATATAATGGAATATAAGTCTATCAATACACATATTCATCAAGAAAAGATTAATAATATACCTGGGTCCGCGTTCGGTGGTGCCTCTGGGTCCTGCCGACTAGTCAGAGCGTATATGCGGTTCGAAGGACCGCTAAAATCAGAACCCCCGCCACGTCTGCAAAGCGGCCCCGCCGGTGTGCGGCATACCGCCCCCGCGGGGCGCCGGGCCCGAAGGAGTAGACGACGAACCAGCAACTGATCCCGTCGGCTGTGCTGCACCACCAGAACCGCCCACCCACGGACAATCTCACATAATATGGCCACGGCGGCCGCAAGAAAACAGCCCCCACAGTGCCGGTAGCACTCCCCTGGGTGCGATCTCCCACAGTATGAACACCGGGGCATAGGTGGTCTAGTCTGACTGGGACCTCCGCTTGCCTGAGGACCTGAGGCCCTGGAACTCTGGTCCGCCCCCCCGACGGTCCTACGCCATCAAATCGCCTACTAACGGTTGTGTCCCGGCCGGCGGCGGAAATATCCACCGGACTGATGCTGAGGCTGCCCGCCTCGGGAATCTCCTAAATACCCCGCTGATCTGGCCCTCTTGGGCGGCCTCTATCACGATCTCTCCGGATCGATCTGCTCGATGCCGGTCCTCCATCCCCTGGACGTAAGCCTGTAACCGGGCGATGTCCATATCAGTCTGCGACGCCATCGCCATGCAGCTATCAATCAAGTAGCTGTCCAACCCTATCACATATCTGTTACACCTCACATTTTACACATTTGGATAGTCCGAGTTAAAGGCCGAAAGTTAAGGACAACTTCCGCTAGTTTCCCGACTTTGTTTAGGGGTGCAAGTTGCTTGTAAGTATTATTGGCATGGAGTATTAAGGGCAAATTTGAAAGTTGAAAATTGTTATTTATGACTTGTTGAAAAAGTCTTGTGGCCATCCAAGTTGGAGTGAACTATGGCCCACATGGATGCAAAATACATGTGATTAAAAAGATGACTAAGTGAGCAAAAATTCATCTTTTATTACCTAAGGAAAATTCTAGAAAGTTGAAGAAAATTGGAGACAAAAAAAAAAGAAAAAGAAAAGAAGGAAAAAACGGCGAGAGGCACATGACTAGTCATGTGCCTATAATATATATATATGTGTGTGTGATGAAAATTAGAAGGCAAGCATTCATCATCTTCACTTGGAAATTTCATGAAACTTGGAGAAGGAACAAGAGAGGCCATTCGGCCATCTCTAGCCAAGCAAGGCCATGGAAGTTTGATTGTGAAAAATAACTTCTCCTTGCCTTCCTACTAATTAAAAGGCCTCTACGACATGAGCTAGTCGTTGAAGCAAGAAAAACATTCTTCCTTGGAGAGCATGTCCTAGCAGTGGGAGAAGCCAAGGGAAAGAGGTGAGTTTTGATCTTCTTTACATGTCTTATAGATGCTTGTGGATATTGTAGTGCATGGAAACGAATGAAATTCATGAAAATATAGAAATTGGAGTATGGCCGTGTGTGAGCATATGTGTGGCCGTGTAGTGTTGTTACATCCCGTATTTTGAACGACGAGACGATTCGGTTAACTATGAAAAGTTAGGATTAAGACCATTCCGGGGGTGCGAAGTCGGGACGTGTGACCTTCGATTTTGTCGTAAGACCTAAGTGTGTATGACGTTATTGGTATGGAATCATTAAAGAAACTTTGGGACCAAAGATGGAATTAAGGGAAGTTGGCTATTATTGAAATAAAAGGAGGAAATAAAATGGGGCCATGTGGCCGGCCACCTTAGGAGTGGGCCATGGCCACATGGTTGTGGGCCATTATTTGTAATATAAGGATGGCTTAGAGGGATTATTCATCATCATTTCAAGACTTAAAACAATCAAGAACCTTGAGAGCAAAAAAAAAAGGGCTGTTCGGCCAAGCCCATGGGAAAATGAAATCCAAAAATCTTCACTCCAAAAATATTTTCTCCTAGTTTTCCTACTAATTGGAGGGTGCTTAGTAACGTGGAGGTGTTGTTTCAAGCGTTGGATTGTTCGTTTTCATCCTTGGCCAACTTTGGACAAGTTGAGGATTTGTGAAGAAAGGTAAGTTTAATCTTGTTTTTATGAGTTATGGAAGGTTTATGTGTGTTGTTGTATGTTGTTATGGATGAAATTCATGAGATATGGCCACATGAAGTTGAGGCCGTGTGTAAGGTAGTTTGGCCGTGTATGTGTGAATTATGTTGAAAGTGATGAATTAAATGTTATGAAGCATGTTTGGTTATTGTAGAGTGTTGAAATAAATGAAAATCATGAATATGTATGTGTGCAAGGTTGGCCGAATATGGCCTTTGATGTGTGTCAAGAAATGGATTAGTTTCCTTGGAATTTTGGTTGTTGTTGTTATGTAGATTTTATGTTGGAAATAAGAGTTGAATGATTCGAATTGGTATTGTAAGTGTATGGGCTGTTTTGGAAGATTTTGTATATTTAGTGTGATTTTTATGATTATGGAAATGGCATGATTAGAGTGTGGATTGTTGAAGTAAATTATGATTTGAAATCAAGAAATGCATTAGAGTTGAGGTTCTCGGGTTTGGGGACTATTTCGGGTGGATTGGAGTGTTTGTTGGATTGTTGGAAATATTGTGTGTGTATTGTTTAAAGAGTTCTTGAATGTTGTTTGAATGGTTTTGGATTGATAATTGAATATGCGTTAGTTTGATTACATGTTGGTTTGTAAGTATGTAGTTATAGTAAGTATAATTGGAATATTGTTGGAATGTGTGGAGAAGGATTTTTAATGTTCGAATGCGTTTCGAATTGATTGTGGATATTGTTGGAATGATTGTTGGTTTGTTTGTGTTGTTGAATTTGGCCGAGTTGAATTCTGGGGTTGGTCCATTTATAAAGGAAGTGCTGCCCAATTTTCCGTAGGATTATGTGCTCTGGTTGGAAATGAGCTTTTAAGTGCTTATGGTTGATGTTGGTATTTGTTAATGTTATGTAGATCTTGGAGAATTCGAGATATAAGTTTGATTTGGATTAGCGTTGTGCGCAAGCGAGGTATGTAAAGCTTAACCCTCCTTTCTTTTGGCATGTCTTAGTTTAATATAGGCTATGGTGATACTAGCCTCGAGGAAATTCTATTCTCATAATCCGAGCATGTCTATGATTCGCGTTTGTCTTTTGGCACTCGTATGTTGATGTGAGAAAATATTGGTTTTGATGTTGTTGGAAAAAAATTGATTTTAAACTTGCATAAAAACTTGGTTTTCAAAAAAGTTTTATTCTTAAACGATGTTGAAACTTGAACGCTCATAACTTTCGACTAAGGGCTCGGATTGCCTCGATATCGTCGTGGGAGGTTGTATGACGTGTGATGAGTATGTTTTTCATAGGCGGGCCCGGCTCGGTCGACACTCGTCCGTGGGTCCCGCGACCTTCCTTTGTACACTTCGGATGACGTTTGGAAGAGTTTGGTATAACGATTTTCCCGATCCCAGTATGATCATTTTACTTACTTTTTGAACCTATGGTAATGATTTTATGCATATGGTTACTCACGACTCTGCTCGTGCGGTTTGTTGGTACATCGTTCGCCGGTTCCCGGGCCGGTTTGTTGTCGTGCGCATTATGATATATATTCCGGAGTTATCTTGTGTTACGGTTCCCGAGACCTCGCCATAGGGCCGGGTTCCGTTTATGGAGTTATCTTTGTGATATAGGCTTATGATGTGTTGTGATGATGTGTTGCGTTCGGGGTTGTACGGAGATTTGAAACCTTCCGGTGTTATGCGTGTTATGGCGCCATCGACGGGTGGGCGACCATATTTTACGTGCCCCATGCATGCTTTGTATTTTGAAAATAAACATTTGGCATTTTGGAAAGGTACTTACTTTCGGTACTTCGTTTCGAGTGTGTGTGACTCGGTTTATTTCTTGTATTTCTGCTTTGCATACTCGGTACATATTTAAATGTGACCCCGCCTTTTCTTCGAAGGGGCCGTTTCATGCCCGCGGTACGGACGCCGCTTTGATGATGCATCGGTTTAGGACACCTATCCTGCTCGTGTTGGAGTGCTCCTCTCTTATTCGGAGCCTATATCTTGGTATATACTCGTTCGGCCGCATGTGTGTGTGTGGGTGTGTTCGGGGGTACGGCGGGGCCTGTCCCGTCGATGAGTTTGTTGGTGTCCGTCTAGGGTGTAGACGTATATGTGGGTTGTGTGCCTACCCCCGTACGGATGAGTTTGTATATTATATGTTTTGGGCCGATGTACCATCTGTCGGTTAGCCTTGTCGGCTTTCGATATGTATGTGTTTGAGTTTGAGATGTGTTTGAGACAGCGTTTGATATTTGTATACGCGTCAGCCAGCTGTGTGTGATTCAGGTTTGATGATTGCGTTTGGGTGCCCAACTCGGGCACTAGTCACGGCCTACGGGGTTGGGTCGTGACAAGTGTGTGTTGTGTTAGAGTAAGAAATTAAGTGTATTCCACATGTTTATGTGTTGTTGTAATGTGTAAAGAATGAAGGAAACTCATGGAATGTTGTATGTTGTGTTGTGGCCGAATATGGGCTGAATTGGTATAGGTATGTTGAACTCATTTTATATGGTATTTTGGTTGTTGATTGTTGTAGATTATGTGATGAAAATGAAGGTTTGATGACTCAAATGGAAGTCGAAAATGTTGTGGACTGTTTTGGAGAGCAATATGACTTTAATATAGATTCTTGTGTGCATGAGAATAATGATCGTTAGCATGCGGATTGTTGATATAGTTTATGAGTTTAAAAGAAATAAATGTATTGTTGGAATTCTTATGGCATTCGGAAGATTCGGGTTGGAATATCTTGAACATGTTGTGAATTGATTATTGATGTGGTTAGAATAATTGTTGGGATTGTTGTTGATAGTTTGGCCGGGTTAAATTCCCGGATTGTTGTTGATTAAAATTGGCCGAGTTGGAATCTCGGGGATGGCACATTTACAGGGGAAATCTTGAAAATTTACTGTAGACAAATGTTGATTCAAGATTCGGATTCTTAAGGACTCTAATTGATGTTTGGTAAATGTGACCAAATTGTAGATTACGGCGAACTTGGAACTTGAATTTGGAGGAGCGTAAGAAGCGGAAGAAGGTATGTAAGGCTTCACTTTTCTTTCTTGGCATGTCGTAGATGTAATAGGTTTGGACACGGGCCTCGGGGACATTTCTATTCTCCGGAATCCGCACCTAAAGTTTTCCCTTTTCATTTAGTAGAATTGAATTAGAAATGGTGCGAAATGTTGGAAAAACTTCCTAAACACCTAGAACTTGCGCAAATAGGACCCGATTACCTTAAGACCCTCACCAGTGACATCATGAATTGTAATGTACGTAAATTTTGTACGCCGCCTCATTTGACCCGAGGTGGGCCCGTCGTTCCCGTATTTTCATTATTGTTCCATTTGACTTATTCTTAAGTAGAATCCAATGGAAACTTTTGATCCTTATTACGTCATCAAATGCCAAGTCTTTGTAACTATGCTAACGAGGATATTCTTATGATGGCGATGAAGATACTAGGTATGAGAAAATGGCTATGACGCATATGTTAAGAATATGTACTTACCATGAATATGACTATGAATATGCTTCACAATGACATGGATGATGTCAAGGAAGAAAATGTTTACATGTTGAATATGACCATGATGATTCTATGATTAAAGGTTCCAAGTTTATGATTCCAGTGACGAGATGAGAACGTTAAGCTATTTCTTGAATTCTCAACTCTATTCATGAACAATGTCTATTTTTTAAAGATTCCAAGTATACGAAATGAGGCCTTACGATCCTGGTTCATGTTTTCCTATGATATTACTTTTTATTAATAGTCTCGCCTTATATTAATCGTTCCTTCAAGGTGAGGCAAGCGCCTATAGCTATACTATAATATAATCGGAGATTCCCGACCTTACGTCACTCCGATGGATACATGATTTTCTTGGGCTCTCCTGCATGCTTATTTGACATATGTATATGAAATATGTATAAGTACATGGGGTGGGGGGAAGGGATACATGGGAAATGGGAAGGGAACCATGTTTCATTGCCACTGGTCACCAAGCTTATCATCCGGACGCGGGATGCCGGACGCGGGATTTATGGGCGAGCGGAGTATTTCGGCGCAATGTGGGCGAGCCGCCACGTTTCGGTGCTATGATACTATGATACACTATGATATGCTATGATACTATGATACACTATGATATGCTATGATACACTATGATATGCTATGATATAACCTGATATGACATAAATTCTATTTTCTATGTCTATGAAAAGAAATGTTTTTTTCTAAAAAAGAAAAACAAGCATGCATGGTATCCGGTAAAAGGGCATTCACGTATACGGGTTATCCTTTTATCTCATCACGTGTTCTATGATCCCATGGTATCGTCGTTCATACTTATGTTCCTGTTTGTATTATTTTTCATGCTTTACATACTCGGTACATTGCTCGTGCGCGCCCCGCTTTTGTGGGCGGCGCGTTTCATGCGCGCGGTGCACCGGATGAGTAGAAGCCATTACGAAGACGTTCCCGGCGGATTGGCGAGCTCCTTTTCTTTCGGTGTTGCCGAGTCGAACACTATGATATGGTTCCATGTTCTATGCTAGAGACTTTGCGAACGGTGTCATATGTATGAGTACGTTAATACGTAAGCGGCTCCATAAGCCGATGTGTTGTTATAGGTTGTATTACGATTTCGCGTGATTATAGATACGGATTGGGCATACGAGAAAGCGGAAAGCATACTTGTTTCTACGAAGAAGTTCTGTTGTGTATTCATGCTATGATCAAGGGCCCAATATGAAAATGAGTGTTACGATAGTCAGAGGGTTCGCTCGGCTCCGAATATGGGGACGGGTGCCCATCACACCCTAGTAAGATCGGGGTGTGACAATATCGATGCATCCGGTCGGCCATATCCGCCACTATAGCAGGTGCATATCGGGCCAGAGAATCGAACTCCAAATTATACTCACGAACACTCTGACCCCTCGTCGTGTCTGCAAAAATCTATCAACCCTCGCCCTCCGCAACTCGGGGGTAAAGTGACGGAGAAAGGCGGCGTAAACTCGTCCCGCGTGGGCGGGGAAGCACCTCGCCCCGGGATAGCTCCCGGACTCATACCAATTAAGTGCAATATCTCGCGAATACGTGCGAGGCTAGCTCGACGGAACTCGGTCTCGGAAGCCCGACCAATCTTAACGAGCGCCGCATCCTCGAATGAAATCATGGGGGTCCTCGTCGGGCTTGACCCGAAAAACTGCGGGGGCTACATGTCGGGAAATCGCGGACCCTCGAGTCACGTCTATCATCATCATCACCCTTGGCCGCGTCCACGAGCCCGTCCCGCTACCAAAGTCGTCGATGGTGCCGCCTCCCCTCAACGTCCTATCCTCCGCCCGGCCGGGGAGGTGGGGGCGGCGAGGGACTTGCTCCCGGCCCTCCCCGGTGGTGGGTGGGCCGAACCCTACGGCCCCGAGGCGACAATAGCGCGTAGTCCGAGCACGAGCTCCGTGTAACTCTCGGTGCCCGACTAGTCTCTCACCGCCACCGCCTTGCCATCCGGGCGGCCGTTACCTTCTTCGGAGGCATCAACCGAAAAATATAACAATCGGTCGAGAAAAGAGTCATCCTAATAGCACGGCTACATCGCACGATCTAAGATTCAAAGAAAAGTAACACCACAGATGTCCGTAGCCTCACTGTTTATAGATGTGGTGCACAACACACCGATAAACATGACTCTACGAGACACGGCACGTAGACATTCGAGGACAAGCCGTTCGTACCACTTTTGTCACGACCCGGCCCGTGGCCGCCACCGCACAGTGCCCTACTTGGACACCCGACGGACATACATACCGAACGTCATATTGTGGCTCAACGCGATTTCATACTCGTCGTTTTAAACGGAGCGAAAACAAATATTATCTTAAGCGGTCACGCATACAAAATGTCATATCAAAGTCAGAAGGGCGGCGGAATGTACATCGCCGAACATATATACACATATGCAAACGTATGGGCCATTATGGCCTCCAGACCAAACGGGACCGCATTAAGATACAAATCACAATCAAAACAAACACACATAGGACCCTCGACCCACATAGATGACTACGGCCTCTGAGGCATACGAAACGAGATAACACGTGACGGGACGGAGGCCGCCGTACCCGAACAGTAACAAATATACAGAGTATGCATAACAGAAGACATATACCAAATACGGGCTCCGGATCAAGGGGAGCACTCCGAAATAGCAGAATAGGGGAGCCTAAGCCGGAGGATCGCCCAACCGAGCGTACGCACGCGGGCATGAAAACGCGGCCCCGAAGAAAGGGGTCGGTACGGAAAAAAGTGCGAGTATGTAAAGCGAGAGGTACGGTAGTCCAAACCATGACCGGAATCGAGAATATACGGAAACAAATACGAGGGGGGTAAAGCAGATTAAACACATGGGAAAAACCAATGTACAAAATGCAAGTAAAACAAAAATCATGCATAGGGCTCGAACGTGGTCACCCCGGCCGGGCCTGCCTTAACATCATACTCCGGAAAGTTTTCAAATCTCCGTACATCTCCGAACACATCATAACATCATACATATCATATCATCGAGCATATCGGATGCCATATCACATCATAACACCATAAACGGTAACCGGCCCTATGGCGAGGTCTCGAAAATCGTAACACATCATCTTTGCCGAATATGTCATAATGCGCACGACCACAAAAGCGGCCGGTGCCGACGAACGAAATCATAATCATTGGCACGAACGAGTAGTGCGAGAAACCGTATGCATATTAAGAGTAAATTCCGGACTCGACACATAATTTCATATACATATACATTAGTATCAGAAGGCTCAAAATGAGTATCGAGTTAATCGGAATTAATATACAGAATTCGCGGACTTTTAAGTTATCAATTTTTCGAAAAAATACATCGTAGGTTATTCTCGGAAAATTTAGTATCATTATAATGATGAACGTTCGGATAACATTACGGGGCATTTCAAACGGACCTTGGAGTCATAGGCAAACGTTTCCTTTTCATATCATACGAAAATGAGACAGACAAATCAAATAAGGGAATTCTCGGGACTTGCGGGCCCACCTCAAGTCAAGTCGAGGCGGCGGACATGAATGGCAAACATTAGGATCTATAAAGTCATCTATGAAAGTTTCGGATCGACTCAGATACATTTGCGGAAGTTATGGAAGTTTAAGCATTCTTTCACCCAAATGTAAAAATTATAGTTCAAATGCGGCGAATGAATAGTACTCGAAAATCAAACTTAGATTTCCAAGAGAATTATCCCCGAGGTTCCGATCTTAGCCTAGTATGACTAGGACATGCCAAATGAAGAAAAGGTAGGCTTTACATACCTTATGGGCGCCTTATGCTCGCTTAAACTCAAATCCCGTTTGCTCCAAAATCTACAAATGGTCACATTTACCAATTGTGAATTATAGATTCTAAGGATTCAACTTAAATTCATATTTGTTTACCGAAATTTCGGCAGCACCTCCCCTATACATATAGCATCCCCGAGACTTAGCTCGGCTCAATTTATCAACAACAACAACCCAGCAATCCAACAACATCAACAACTATCATAAAACGCACTATAACATAAATAGTCCTCTTTTCCACATAATCCACAACTTCCATTCCAACTTCATACCATCAACTAATATCAACATTCCCCATATTCATTATCTAATTCAAGATTATTCAAACATATTTCAATAACATTTCAAGCAACATTCATGAATTTAAGTATTCCCACTAATTCCATATTACATCCGAAACTCCCACCAATGCAACAAAACTACTAAATCGCATTGTTTTCTTCCAATTTCAATAACAATAACCATAATTCACACTTAGAATCTCATTCTCATAATTATATAAAAATCATATAAAAATCACATACGTTCTCATAATAACATACAACCAATTTCAATGCCATTTTGAATTGTTCAAGACTTCTTTACGTCGTAAACGTCATAACGACACAACTAACAAGCTAAATAAAACATAATTCATCCTCCCTTACACCACCATGGCTCACGGCCACATACACTTTTCACACACATGCACGCCATGCAACCACACACCACAATTCCATAATTCTCATTCCATTCCAATCATTATAACATATAAACTCATTTCATAACACAAAAGCATAGAAATCTTACCTTTTTCTCCAAATTTCAACTCGCCATAAACGTAGTTTTCTTGCTTAACCAATTATACCACGTCGAAGAGCGTCTTGAACTTGTTAATAATTCAAGAAAGACAAGATTTTTGGATGAAGCTAAAGGGCTTGGAAATTTATTTATTTTTCCTTTTCTTGCACACGGCCGAATGGCCCTTAAGCTCTCAACTCTCCCTTTGTTTCTTTTTTTTTTCTTGAATGTTCTATGGATGAACATGCATAATTATCATCTTATATTAATTAGTCATGTGATTGATCACATGACTAATCTTCATGGGCTTGGGCCAACACCATGGCCGGCCACCCTCAACATTTTGGGCCTCAATTCCCTATTTTTTTTCTAGCCCAATTACTTAAGGATCTTATTTTATAATTCACGGAGCTAATTTCCAAAATTTCAATTTTATCCTTAGGCCGTCTCCGACGTTCTCGTGTCAATATTTTCCATAAGTAACAACATACCCACCAAATGAAATCAAAATATGTCCTTATTCTTACAAATCACCATTATGTCCGAATTTCCCGAATGTGCAAAACACGGGATATAACACCAAACTCAAGTCTCGGCTTCTCAAAATCTACAACACGTCATTAGACACCAAACATTAGCCATAGGCACTTATTAATCCAATTCCAAACTAGCACTTTATCTACGGAAATTTGGGCAGCATTTCCCCTATAAATTCAACAACTCCGAGAATTTAACTCGGCCAATATCATCAACAACAATACCAACAACCATCCCAACAATATCAATAAGTAATTTCAAACGCATTCTAACATTAACAACCTTCATCCACATAATTCGACGACATTTCATTTACTTTCCATTTGACTACATACATTCAAATCAATATCGACGCCATATTCAAATACTAATCCGAGATCATTCAAACAAAATTCAAGAATGCTTCAAACAACCCACCCAACATTCAAACAATCCAAACAATACACCATGGAACCCGAAACCTTCCCAACTCAACACGAACAACAATAACATATTTCTTTCTTCCAAAACTCATAAACTACTCCAACAATCCACACTTTAACAACATCATCTTCATAAATACAAGAAATTACAATAAGATCACATTAAGCTTCAAATCGCCCACACGGTTTTCAACTTCAACTTGGATTATTAACCTTCATTTTTCATCATCGAATTCATAACGACGACAACCAAAATACTAGATAACATTAATTCATTTCTTGCCTACCAAACAGCCCCTAATCACGGCCCAACACCAACACATATAATCTCATTAGTTTCATTCAATTTCTACACATTATAACAACACACAAACATGCTAAATTCAATTAATTAACCACTCCTTCTACACAACACATATCACACGGCCACACACATACACACACGGCCTCGCTTTAGCATCCATATTTCCATGAATTCCATTCATTTCTACATGCCACAACATACACAAACCACCCACGACATATGAAAAATAAGATCAAACCTTACCTTTTTCCACTTATCTTCTTACTTGGCTAGGAATGAGAACTTCAAGAACAAACACTTTGCTTGCTTCAACAACAACTCCATGTTGTAGAGGACCTTCCATTTAGTGGAAAAGCTAGGAGAAAATAATTTTTTTCATGATCAACTCCATAGCCCCTCTTGGCCGTTTTTCTCCTTCTTTTTTTTTTCTTTCTCTTGATGTTTATTGAATTTTCTAGGTGATGAATGTGATGAAGATGATTAATAAGTCATCTTATCCCACTTATATAACTCATCCACATGGCCCTATGGCCCACACCACACACATGGCCACATATGGCCATTTTCATGAAATAATTAGTTTCCAAAATATAACTTCTAGCCTTTAATTTTCATGAAATGCCTAACTTTTCATAATTCACTTTTGACCCCAAATTTTTATTATTCCAATTTTACCCTTAACACTTCGTACCAATGAAAAGATGAATATGCAACTTATGCACTTTTAACAAAATCGAAGAAATTACAACCTTGTCAAACTTATCATGACTAACTCGGATTATCCCAATGTACCAAAATACGGGATATAACATCCTTCCCCCCTTTAGAACATTCGTCCTTGAATGTTCAACTAGTCACATAGGGTCTTAAAGATCTCGGGGGTTTCCTTTATTACCATAGCACGCGATTTCTCCTGCCAATCATATTTCTTTTTCATCACCCCTTACCTTACGAATAATGTAATAAGGTCCAGTATATCTCGGTTTAAACTTTTCCTTCTTGTGACTCCCTTCACTCAACTCGTAACATTCTAGGCACATTATCTCGTGTCGTCTCTTAATCTTTAACTCAAACCCTTCCGTATTCATTCCATAGCTTGTTTTTCCGTTTCACACTTGCCTTTGTATTCTAACTACATAGATCACATCATAACCTTGGCCACTTTCACACTAGGCTTCACTTATTTTCATAACAACCCTCATTGTATTCACATTATATCTTATTCGTAACTTGATTCCATAATATAACACTTCTTAACCCTTTACTCTTTACGATCCACTTTATCCTTAATATCTCGAAGATGTCTTATCAATACATTCATATACATCGCAATTCCTTCCTACCACTCTTGTCTTAATCTCACTCTTACTATCGGCACGACCTTTCAAGTCGTATTACAAACACATATCTCATTCTCTTTTTATTTCTGGAAAAATTTGGGCAGAGTTTCCTCTATATTTCTTACTATCCCAAAACCTGTACGCAGGAAACACCAACAATGCCTCACAGGGCCAAAATACATATATACATATCATATCATATCACGGCCACACAAGGCTCCCGATATCATCAACGTACACAAATAATAAACATACCTCGTATACTGAACTCAAACGGCATACGTTACACTTTCTTGTTTACTTTCCCCCTTTAGTCTTCAACTTGTATTTCAATCGCAACTTCAATATCTTTCCCAACATATATCTTTCATACCTTTGCTTACCTGCGTACTTTGTGACTTCCAACATCATCATTCACTTCCTTCTATCGGTGCCATTATTCTGCTGAAATCAAAGATTAGTATCAAAAGTCTCATTCCCTATGACTTGGCTCTATGGCACGATCTCAGAGGTGAACGAAGAGTAACCACCCTAGATGCCTCGTAGCCTCCAGTTTATAAATGTGGCGCGCAACACACCACAAACAAGACTGCAACGACACGACTTTGCGGACAACCCCTAGGACGAGCGCTCGATACCAATTTGTCACACCATAATCCGATAAGGTGTGATGGGCACCGACCCTTACCTAGGGCCAAGAACCCGCGGACCTTCGTAAATACACATAATCATACGGGCCCGCATAACGTGTCAAAATGCGAAGGAAAATTTTCAAAGACATCGTACTTTTCGTCTTTTCAAATCAAATAAAATGCGTAGTCATAACGAATGCGTAACATAATGCGTCTTGGTATGTCGGCTTACATAGCGGAATTACAAAACAATCTATGACATAATGCATAGTAATACATCGACTTACGCGTGCCCACTCACAAAAGCTCACATATCACACACACGACAACCTGTCCGCAAAGCCTCTGCCAACATCTCGGATACCACACAAAGCACTTTCACTCCGCAACACGGAGGAAATGGAGCTCGCTAATCCCCGTGGAACATCTCCTTGTAACATCATCTACTCATACGACAGGTACTGCGCGGCATGAAACGACCCCGAAGAAAAGGGGGTCAGATGCGAAATATGCGAGTATGCAAAGCAGAAAGTACAGAAAACGAAATCATAACCGACGTCAGGGGTACAGAAAATGAGCACAATAGCCAAAATACCAAAGTGCTTGCGTCTGACATACAAATCATACATAAGAGGTACAAAGACAAATATGATAAACAGAATGCCAAAATGCTTCGCTTTCTTTTGAAAAACATTTCTGTCTCATACATACGGAAAATCAAACACATCATATAAGTTGACCTTAACCGAATGCCGAGGAACGTACGGCCCGATCCATAAATAATACAATAATGCCGAGAAACGTACGGCCCGATCCATAAATAATATAATAATACCGAAGAACGTACGGCCCAATCCATATATAATATAATAATCATATATCACCTCATATCATCGTATATCATATCATATCAGATTATCATATCATCAAATCATCGCATACCATATCACATAACACATACGGTCCACAATGGGACCGTGACGGACGAACATGGTCGCCCCTCCCATCTCGGGCGCCATAACACATCATACTCCGAGAAGATTTCATGTCTCGAAACCCGACATACCGCGGTCAAAAGTCCAAATGTCCAATGTCGCAACCGCGGTCAAATGTCCGGCGGCAATATCACATATCACATACGCGATCAAAGTCCGATGGATCATCGCATATCACATACTTCGGAATCACATCATACTTCAGAATCACATCATACTTCAGATTGTGCACACGATAATAACCGGCCCGGGATCCGGCGAAGGAAGTTGTTATACCCCGTACTTTGTACGTTGGAATATTCTAAGCCGGTTGCGACAAGTTAAGGACAAGGTTGTAATTTTTTTCAATTTTGTTAAAAGTGCATAAGTTGCATATTCATCTTTTTATTGGTATGGAATGTTGGGGTAAATTTGGAATAAGGAAAATTTGGGTTAAAAGTGAATTATGAAAATTAAGCATTTCATGAAAATTTGGGGTCAAAAATGAAGTTTTGGAAACTAAGAATTCATGAATTAAAGACCAAATATTGGCCATGAACATGACTTGTGGGCCATGGGCCACATGTATGTTTTATATATGTACACAAAGATGACTAATTAGTCATCTTCACCATTTTCCACCCTTAGAGAGTTCAAGAAAATTCAAGAACTTGGAGAGAGCACAAACAAAGGGCCATTCGGCCATGGGGAGAAATTTTGAAGACCAAAAATAGTGCTCAAAAAATTATTTCCTTCTAGATTTTATACTAATTGGAAGGTCCTCTACAACATGGAGTCGTCGTTGGAGTAAGAAAACCATTCGTTTTGGCAAAGTATATCCTAGCTAAGCGTGGAGAAGTTGAAGAAAAAAAAAGGTGAGGTTTAATCTTCTTTATGTGTTTATGGAAGATTGGTACATGTTGTGATATGTAGAAATGAAGGAAACCATGAAATTATGTTTGTGTGAAGTGTGGCCGTATGGGCTATTTTGGTATAACAAGGAATGGATTGATTTTACTTAGTGTTTTAGTTGTAGTTGTTGTTGTTATGGATTATGTGATGTAGAAAGGAATGAAATTCATGAAAGTTGGTATATTGAGACTTGGCCGTGTGTATGTACCATTGTGTAGAAGTGAAGAACTAAATTTATTTAGTATGTTTGGATTGTTGTGTTGTGGACTTTATGATGAAAAATGAAGTTTTAATGATCCAAGTTGGTGTCGTTATTGTTGCGGGCTGTTTTGGAAGCCAATTTGAATCAAATATAGTTTCTTGTAATTATGATAATGATGTTGTTAAAGGTGGTTTGTTGGTGTAGTTTATGAATTTGGAAGAAAATGCGTTGTTGATATTTCCTTGAACTTGGAAGGTTTCGGGTTGCCTTATGTTTTGGTTGGGTTGTTTTGAATAATTTTGTGGATTGTTGGAAATGTTATTGAATCATGTTAGAATGCGTTGGGAATTGCTTATGGATATTGTTGGTGTGGTTGTTGGTATTGTTGTTGGGTATTTGGCCGAGTTGAAGTCTCGGGGTGTTGAATTTACGGAAATCTTAATTTTTGTAGATAAAATGATATTTTGGAGTTGAACTTTATGATGCTTATGGTTAATGTTCGATGCCTATTGATGTGTTGTAGATCTCGAGAAGTCAAGACTTAAATTTGGATTAGCGTAGGAAGCGATCAAGATATGTAAAGCTTACCTTTCCTTCTTTTGGCATGTCTTAGATATGGCTAAGTTATGATATGTTATGAGAGCCGGGGTAATTCCATTCTTGAAGTCCGAGCACGTTTACGATGCTTATTTGCTTCTTGATGTTGGTATCCTTATATGGTCAAGCTACGGCTTATTTGACCTTGTATGATTGGTTTTCAAATGTTGCATAAAAGTTTTGTTTTTCAAAAAAGTTTTGTTTTCAAAAAAGTTTTGTTTTCAAAAAGGTTTGTAACTACGAACGTCAAAGTAACTTTCACGAATACGAACTGATGGCTTTGATATGCTCGAAATGATTCTATGACGTATAATGACTATGATTTCCATAGGCGGGCCCAGATTGGGTTGACGCTCGTCACGTGGGTCCGTGACTTTTCTTTGTGTAGTACTAACGACTTTTTGAAAAGAACTTAATACGACTATCTTTCCGACCCTCGAGTATGATTATATGTTTGTCTGTTGAGTCTGAAATAATGATTCCTATACTTATGATTTTGATACGTAACTATGGTTTCTGAAGCTCGGTTCAATATGTTCCCGAGTGATATTCGGAAGAAAATACGATTGACCTCTTGTTTTTGGCTTATAAATGATGGTTCGTTTTGATTAACCTATTGAGTCTTTGAAAATGTTTTAAATGGTAATTGGTTACGTACGATTACGCTAAGATGCATTACATTTTTCACCGAGTCCCTCGGCGGAGGGGGGGGGACGCGTTATATGTTATATGTATGTATTAAGGAATATGATCGGTTGGAATCGGAGGCGGTGGTGGGGGCAAACCCAATGGTGGGGCAAACCCGGTGGTGAGGCAAATCCCACATTGGTTTGAGGCCAATCCCGCGTCGGTTAATGTCGGCTCATATGATAAGTTATGATGTTATGATGTGTTACGGTATGTATATGATGATTTGCGCATATGGTTTCTCACTACTCTGCTCGTGCGAGGCACATTGTCTCTTTCAGCACGTCCGGGCCGGGGCATGTATTCGTGCGCTTCCTTGCATTGTTCACGCGTCCCTACGCTAGAGGGCGGGGGCACGTTATATGATATGATGATATGAAGGAGGTGGCCGGGATGGCATATGATGATTCACTTTACCGCGTCCCTCACTGAGGGCCGGGGCACGTTACATGTACATGCATATGATGATTTTACTTACCGCGTCCCTCATTAAAGGGCCGGTGTCACGCCCCAATTTCCGAGGGACGTGATGGGCACTCGACCTCGATTTAAGGCCGAGCGAACCCGCAGACCTTTATCGCACACAATTTTTTTTTTCTAATCATTCCCGGAGACATAATACATACCAAATCAAATAAAATCGCCAATACGACAAAACTTATACATATGCTGTGTACAAGACGTCGGTGATGGGCCCACACAAGCCCGACATTCTATACCCGCACACCGCGTCTCAAAGTCTACTAGTACCATCAGAGAGGCATAACGTACATACCACGACTCGGCGGTGCTCCGGAAGGAATTGGAGCTCACCGATCTGTCTTTGGGACATCTTGACTCATGTGGGTACTGCGCGGCATGAAACGCGGCCAGGAACGAGGGGTCGGTACGAAAAATGTCTTCGAGTATCGAAGCCGGAAAAAAACGTAAACAAAATCATAGTCAAACCAGTACGAAATATGGTGACGAACCATAACCGGACTTCCGAAATACAAATTGTGACACGAATCGTAACGAGAATCGGGTACGAAGGCCTACTTGGGACGGGGGGTTGGGATCGGAAGTACAGAGATACATCAAATGAATCTGGCGTACGGATGTGTGTCGAACGGATCCATAGTCGAGTCGGAGCGTGCCGACGTATATCGGACGGGTCGTGGCAAGGCATAATGTCGGCCCCGGATCTATGTCTGGGAGGACGACTACGGGTGCCCAGAAATGGCCG
>NW_026713473.1:0-27261 GCF_029784015.1 Lycium ferocissimum | reverse complement strand
GCGCCTTGAACTTGTTAAGAATTCAAGAAGGACAAGATTTTTGGATTGAAATTGAAGGCTAGGAAATTCTCTTTTTTTTTTCTTTCTCTTTCTCTCTTGGAGCCGTTTCCTCTCTTCTCTTTGTTCTTGATTTCTCTTTTCTTTTCTTGAAGTTTCTAAGGATAATCATCCTTATAATTGGCACATGGAAAAATAATTTGATCAACTTATGGGCTTGGGCCACAAGTTGGCCGGCCACCCCTTCTCTTTTGGGCCTAGTTTCCTTATATTTTTTTTTTGGCCCAACAATTTGGCTACTTTGCGTAATTCATGAAACGAATTTCCAAAATCCCAATTGTTGCCCTTAGCCTTGCTCGATATCCCCGCATCCATACTTCCATAAGCAATATTCACATATTAGAAAGAAATCCAAACATGACCTTATTCCTTATAAGTCAAGGTTATTTCCAAGTTTTCAAATACGCAAAAATGCCGGATGTAACAAAGTACGAAGGAGTGTTGTTGTCGGCATCCGCACAAGATGCGGAGAATCATATTTTCCAGAGTGGCATTTTGTGTAGTGGACAAGGAGTGTGATGCTTCGTACAAATATTTTTTGAACAAATGAGAAGCTATATAGGATACCCCCCGAGTTGTGCATAATTTCGATAGACATCCAAGTATAAAAAAGGCGGTTTCAATTGTCTTCCCTACATGTCATTATGGTTTTTGCATGAGGCACACAAAATGCGAGAACCACCTTTCACAATGGGGCGGTCGTATCTCAATTTTATAAAGCGACAAAAGCGTACAATATTGATGTCTTCAATGACTATATCAATCAAATCGGAGATTTGGTTCTGGGGCCGCCGAACATCTTGAACGTCTTTGATTCCACGGATGGAGCGGGGCATTACGCCGGAAATAGGTATTTGCACATTTACGTTTCCAACAAGTAACGCATCTGGCAACTAATAGGTAACTTGTTGCGGCGGATGTTGTACTTGTTGTGATTTTTGACACGGTGAGCCTCGACCACATGTTCCAACACTAATATGTTTGTTTTGTCGGTATAATTTTATGACGACAAACGCCGCGGAGCTTGAATTCAATGTTCAATGTTGAAAGAGAATTTCCCATTCTTTGCTCTATTTGATTCCATAAACGGGAGGTTTGCGAGAAATTTCATGAGAGGCGTATGGAGTTCATCGACTCACCAACCATCTTTGTTCCCTTAATGGAAAAAAATATATCAAAATTTGTCAACTTGGGTAATAAGTTATTGGCCCATCAAATTGCCAACTACAAGTTCAGCGTCATCGGCCACGGTTCAGTTGCAACAGTCGATCTGCAAAGAAGATCTTGTACTTGTAGAGTTTTTGACCTGGACAAAATACCTTGCCCACATGCTATGGCAGCACTTCGAGTCTAATATGGTGAAGATTTTGGAAGGCGGATTTATGACTACTCATCTCCATATTATAGGGTGGAGAATTACATAATTGCATCTTTGTGAGGAAATGAATCCCGTGCCTTCTGAAGAATGCTTGGGAAGTTCTATGGAGATTTTAGAGAGAAATACCTCCTCCGCATGTTGATCCGAGCAAAACCGGAAGAAGACGGACAAAGAGGAGGCGTGGAATTGGGGAATCACTTGCAACGAGGAAAAACAAATGCTCCATATGCAAAAGTACCGGCCATAAAAAAACTACATGCCCAAACCGAATTGTTCCATAGTTGTTAAATTTGCAATGTCTTGTAATAATAATTACTATTGTTTGTGTTTGTGAAATTGGATTTTATGACATTTTTATGTTGTTTTTGTTAGTAAAATTGGTTTAAATGATATGTTGATCTTGCTCAAATCACCAATGTATGTTATGTGGTTTTGTAATTTTACGAACAGTTTCCACCAAGTAAAAATTCTGTTGCAACAGCTGTGTAACTTGTTGGGATTTTGCCAACAAGTAATCAAACTTGTTGCAGCAACTAACTTAACTTGGTTTTCCAACAAGTGACATGACTTGTTACAGTAAGTTCCTATAGTGTTTTGAGTTTTACAACAAATGGAATGAGTTGTTGCGAAAAGTCCTTGAGTTGTTTCATCCAACAAATGGAATGAGTTGTTTCGTCCAACAAGTGATATGACTTGTTCAACGGCTATATGTTAACTGACGGCAGTATTATGTACTTGTTGCAACGGGTTGTACGCTTCTTTGCAGCAGTTATGCAATTCTTTCAACAGACATGTACTTGTTGCAACGAGGTTATGCAAGCTAACCGACAGTTATACAATTCTTTGCAACAAATTATGTACTTGTTGCAACATGTTATAACTGGCCTAACTGCAGCAGTTATGCAATTGTTGCGAGATTATGTAATTAGCGCAACATATCATGAAATTGCCGCAACAACTAGGATATAAGTCACATATGTTTAGTTATTAACGTAGGGAACCAACGATATTTAGTGTTAAACAAAGGGATTCAATGATATTTAGTGATCAATATATTTATCTACTAACATCCTTAATGGATTAGACGGTAATTTCATTGATTTGATGGGAAATTCTAAGCGTATACTTCCCAAATCGAGCGATCGTTAGTGTAATTTGATGAGAACTACTTGATTCACCCATATTTATGTGTAAACAACGAAAACCAATGATATTTATTGTTTACTAAATGTTCATAGCCAATTTGATGGTATTCTGAGTCAGGACATATGATCAACTAAGCGTATACTTCCCAAATCGAGCGATCGTTGGTGTAATTTGATGAGAACTACTTGATTCACCCATATTTAGGTGTAAACAACAAAAACCAATGATATTTATTGTTTACTAAATGTTCCTAGCTAATTTGATGGTATTCTGAGTCAGGACATATGATCAACTAAGCGTATACTTCCCAAATCGAGGGATCGTTGGTGTAATTTGATGAGAACTACTTGATTCACCCATATTTAGGTGTAAACAACGAAAATCAATGATATTTATTGTTTACTAAATATGAAGCTTTTAAACAAGTTACTCGTTACATTTACATAGATAGTGCACTTGTTGCAACATATTATGAACTTGTTGCAACAACTAACACATATGTTGCAACAGATGGTTTAGTTGTTGCAATTTCTTCAACAATTGAAAGATTTGTTACAACAGGCGGCTAATGCAGCAACGGATCCAAACTTGTTGCAACAGATTATCAACTTGTTGCAACTTCTAAAACAGCAGTTAGATTTATCGCAACAACTAACCTATATGTTGCAACAACTGAACCATCTGTTGCAACAAATTTACATCTTGTTGCAACAACTGACGCATCTGTTGCAACAGATTACAAACTTGTTGCAACAGATGGGTTGGTCGTTGCAACTTCTTCAACAACAGTTAGATTTGTCGCAACAACTGACCCATATGTTGCAACTTGTTGAACCATCTGTTGCAACAGATTAACAACTTGTTGCAACAACTTACTCATCCATTGCAACATATTAAAAACATGTTGCAACAGATGGGTCAGTTGTTGCAACTTCTTCAACAGCTGTTAGATTTTGTGACTTGTTTAAAACTAAAACCACTTGAACATAATATATTGAACACAACTTAAATAATGAACGCCTAATATATACTTAATAAAAATGTCTTAGAAAATCTTTTTGAACACCTAATATATACTTAAATTACATAATGTCATAAAAAAAACTCCTAATATATACTTAAATTGTTCAACGGCCACGTTTTGGCTCCAATAAACGCAAAATCAATGGGCCCGTTTATAAACCCATCTCTAGGGCTCCAACACCTTTTCAATGATACCTAATGCCCATCTCCATTGCATCCTCCCTACGTATTGTCGGATTAGACTTTCGGGTTTGTCACGGTTGTGCCGTAAGCAAAGCCTCTATAAAAGCAATTGACCACGAACCACATGCCTTACTAGTGACATTGGGGGCGGATTCTCGTAGCCTATTGAATTCCCACGATTCATTGAGTAACTTTGCGCAGCAAGTGTGCGAACATTCCACTCTGTTGCAATAACTTGGGCCACAATTCCATCACGGCTCCATGAAACAAAAGAAATCAGATTCTTCATAGACAGGAACGTTGCAGTCATACACATTTACCACTCCCTCTTCAATCATGAACTCGAGAGTGACAAAATGTGTGACATTAATATTCATCACTGTTAAAACCCTCTTTGCACCAGCCCATGAGCAGCCTCCCGGTGGTCCGACACCCCCACAATAGTCGACCATATCATCATCCCACTTGAATTCAAAGTCTAACCTTCGAGGCACGGCATTTGGAAGCGTACTCTCTTTTGTCAATTCTGCGTACCTCTTGGACATGTTGTTGTAAAAGTTGAGGTCCCGAGGATTATGTCGGTGGAATCATAGTACTCGGGAAATTGATTTGCCTCATACGCATTAGAACGGGACTTCATCTACATACTAAAGTAAAAGTAGTAAAACAGTTAGTTACTTAGTGCAACATTCAACGTATTATCTACTTGTTGCAACAACTAGTTAACTTGGTGCGACGGATTCAACAAAATAAAGGAACTGTTGCAACAGCCAGTTAACTTGCTGCAATAGATTATCTACTTGTTGCAACAACATACTAAATTAGATAGATATATACAAGTGTTGAAACTTACCCAATCCTCCCACCAAATTTTCATGCTTGTCATAGCCTTGAAGTCCGTCGCTCCAAATTCATGCATTGAGTACATGGTTCTCCCACTCTTTTTGGACTTGATTGCGGTCTCAACCTTTTTTTCTTTCTTTGGGCATGTACGAACAGCTTGAAAATATCCATAATTCTTAGCACTTTTTTGGCCCAACATCAAGAAGGAGTCTCAATTGACTTCTTGGGAGTAGCAACGAGGTCTTCTTGATCTAGCGATGCAAGTGCCTTGGCAATTGCTTTGCCCCTCCTCCGAACATGAACGGGAGTATAAGGTGAGGAAAGATTCTTTGATGGATTGATACCCTCTTGGATATCAACCTCCGCATAGAAGTGTTTGTGGCTTCGAGCTGCACCAATTCCTCCACCTTTCTAATCAAATTATCCATTTTGTCCTTGCAAGTGGTGCACTCACAAGCACAGGGCACCTTAGAAGTACCGGCACCAACATCGCAAATCTTCTACCACTCAATCCACCACCACTAAAATTACCACCAAATCCGGAAAAATCACTCAATCCGAACCGGAGTAAATCCACCAATATTAGCATCATCACCATCTTAATTTTTCCCACCCAAACTTGGGACATCATCGCCAAGTCCACCACCACCACCACCACCAACAACATCAACGAAAATCGAACACCACCACCAATGTTAAGATCGGCACCACCAACAAAGAACATCACCACCAGCAGCAACAACAACATGACCACCACCACCAGCTACAACATCATCAACCCTAGTGATGGTCACTCAGCTAATTCCCCTTTGAACCCATCAATCAATACATCGAGCCTGATTCTTTGGGCAAAAAGGTGACAAGGCATGGCATCTCCAACTCTCTTATTGTTGGGACAAGCCATGGGTTCACAACCTGCAACAAGAAAGTAGATATATCATAATGGTGCTAAATCATAAAAAACAAATCCTATTTAAAATAAATTATCAGGTTGTTGCAAAAGGTTACACATCTGTTGGACAATGTCCAACAAATAGGTAACTTGTTGCAGCAGGTATCTTATCTGTTGAAAATTTTCCAACAGATGGGTAACTTGTTGCAGCAGGTTGATCATCTGTTGGATATTTTCCAACAGATGGGTAACTTGTTGCAGCAGGTTACTCATCTGTTGTAAAAAACTAGTTGCATGTTATAACAGATTCATCTGTTGGGTAACTTGTTAACAAAGTTAATTATCGTGGACATTGTCCGACGGATGGGTAACTTGTTGCGAAAATTTTCATCCGTTGTAAACTAGTTTCATGTTATAACTTTCATCATCGGGTAACTTGTTGCAACGGAGTTAATTATCTGTTGACATGTTCCGACGGATGGGTAACTTGTTGCAGCAGGTTACTCATCTGTTGTAAAAAATTAGTTGCGTATGTTATAACAGATTTATCCGTTGGGTAACTTGTTGCGAACAGGTTAATTATCACGGTGGACATTTTCCAATGAGATAGGTAACTTGTTGCAACGGATTTACGTGTGTTGTTGCGGCAGATTATAAGGCATTGCAACGCCTAGTCATCTGTTGTGCTCTAATGCTTACAGCTTCCTTAGGGGGGTTGAAAAGGTCAACACTCAATTTTGTGTTGTTCCTGGCAGTGAGCCATCTAAGAATTCTTGGATAGGTAACTTCTTCGGAGTATTCCTTGACTTGATGCCTGAGGTGAGGAATGGCTTCAAATGCCCAAGCCTAGAAAAAAAGAAATAATGGCTTAAAATAGTGATTGAAATAATTAAAAAAAAAAAAAAAAGGTAAAACATTGAAGAAAATTTACCATGAAAGCCCAAGGGAAGCCATATAGGTTTTGTGTCTTCCCCGTTGGCTTCAAATGCTTCATCAAATATTCAACGATCAAGCTAAAGCTTTGAAAACCCTGGCATAGTTGTTGAAGGCATCATAGTCCTCAGCAAGTTTAATCAATCCAAGCGGTATGTTGTAGTTTACGTCTCTTGCCCAAAGAACACTACGCACAACCAAACTAAGCACGGTGCCTCCTTGTGCTTTTTTGAGAAATGTTTTGGACTCCAAATCTTGCAACAATTTCTTTTGAGTGTAGCTCTTTCCCACTAAGTTTACCAAAGAGACATCATTCTTAGCTTTTGGAACCCTTTGCTTTCTTGGCTGCCTTGGGTGTCCGGGGCGGCTTTTGTTAATACAACGGTAGGAAGAGGCTCGCAAGGATAACATCTCAATCAGTAGAACTATGGCAAACTCCTTCATGCCAAAGCAAGCCGGCATGCCACGATTAATGATCCAAATCTCATCCTTTCTATCACAAATAATCTTACGCTTCAAAAGCTCAAAAACCATTGTCATTTGAAATCGAGCACCGTATCTTCAGTAAATCTAAATAGGGCCCAAAGCAAACAGCCCTAAAGAAATTCTCCAACCCCGTTGCTTGGGAGAATGCCCACGAAAGTGTCAAAGCCCTTGCCCATGGTTGATCTAACCACAAAATCACCGGACAAATCCTTATTTCCATTCAGCGCATCGTCACGCCGTACTTTTCAATGCTGAAACTCTTGACGACCTCCTCAATCGAAGGTCAATGGGATCCGTGGCAATACTAGAAGACTCAACAAGATTAGCATCCATATTATGTTTCCTTTTCTTAACTCGGCCAAGGTCTGATCTGTTGATTCTTCTTCTTCATTATCATTTTCAGTTTCTGCATCTTCTTCACCTCCTTCATCCCCTTCAGCTCCTTCATCCCCTTCATCTCCTTCTTCTTCACCTACTTCTTCTTCATCTCCTTCAGCATTTTCTTCATTTTCTTCATCTCCTTCAGCAGATTTTTCATCATCTTTTTCACTTTCTTCTCTAGTTTCTTCACTTTGTTCATTTTTACCACTTTCTTCTTCATGCCCAACAGAGGTTTCGTGGGTTTCCTCTCTTCTCGAAGCCCCGTTTCACTAACTCTTTCCTCATATGTTGATTGACAAATAAAGCAAACTCGACAAGTTTATCTAATGGTGTTTGCACCTTAGCTCTTTTACTACTTTCTCCCTCGGTTGGTTTCTCTCCTTTTCTTTTAATCGAGCCATTTTATCTACACACGGAAGATAGAAAAAAAGTTTTAATTGGTTAGTGCAACATTCAAAGTAAAAAAGGAAAAGGAATATGTTGCAACAAGTAATCAATTGTTGCTTGCAATATTAAGAATATGTTGCAACAACTTATTACTTGTTGCGAAGAATCTTAATACGTTGAAATAGAAAAACGAGGCAAATCCTTAGCAAGCGTTTTGATTTTTACAACAACTTGTTAATATGCTACAACAATCCGCTTTCGATTTTTAACAACTTCAACAATTGTTTTGATTTTATCCAAGAAATACATTGGATAAAATCAAAACTTTTCCTAAACCATAGCATGAACACAACAAAGAAAAAACATCTAATTTAACTACAAAACATCTACATTTCACTACAAATACACAACCATCACAAATCTTTTCACAACTTAAACAAAATACACCAAATAGGATTTTTTTTAACCATCAACCTCCTGTTTCCTAAACAAGTGCCGAATTTGCCGCAACAACAACAACAACAACGGCAAAAACATTTGAATTTAACTACAAAACATCTATATTTCACTACAAACACACAACCATCACAAATCTCACTCACAACTTAAACAAAATACACCAAAACCATGCAACCTCAGCGGATGTTTGCAACTGTCAAACAAGTGCTGAATTTCTTTACAACAGTAACCTCAGTTGTTGGAAAACATCAACAAAATTGCAAGCCTTTTTTTTCGAAACAACAAGGAGAAGAAGAATAAAAACAACACCAAAAATCATAATTTCACAACCACAACCACTATTTACAAACTCACAAACCCCAATAAGTGCAACAAATACACGAAACTACAATAAAACAAACAACATTCAAGAAAAACCCATGCTCTTCTTCATCTTCTCTAACCAAAATCATCATTTTCACACTCTGATTTCAAAACCCTAACTTTTGAACCAAGTGAAAAAAAAAAAAAAAAGTTTACCTGAGAATGAATAGAGAAGCAACAGCAATGGAGAGAGAGAGAAAAAGCGGCCGGCGGCCTATGCATAAAAGAAATGAATGGAGAGAGAGGAATGAAGCGCAACAACGGGTGTCACCGATTTTGTAGAACGGAGAGAGAGAGAGAGAATTGCTGAAAAGGAATTTTTTTTTTTTTGAAATAAGATGAACAAGTAGTTGGGATCGTGGGGGAAGTGGGTTGGATGGAGTTTTTGTATAATGTGTGTGGGTTGGAAGAAAGTTTTTGTATAATGTGTATGAACTTTTGTGTATTTTGTAAAAGATTATAAGTTTTAAAAATTATAATTTAGTCCAATTTAAGTTAATCACATTTTTAAGACAAGTTTTCAGCATTTCTAATTATCACACTTTTTTGTCACCACAACTTAAATCTTCCAAGAAACTAAAACATCTGCCACCACAGCCACATAGCCTCAGTTTTCAACTCCCCCAAACCCCCTGTGTGCTCCTTCACCCTTGAGGATCGATCAAAAATGGGGGTAATTAGCAGGAGGAGGCTTGTGGTTTCAGATTTCATCATGTCTTTGATGTGGGTTTGGTCAAGTGTCCTTATCAAGATGTTTGTTCATTCAATCTTGGGTTATGGAGCTCATGATCTCAAAGGTGAAATCCTCAAACATGCAATTTCTGTCATCAATATGTTCTTCTTTGCCTTCTTGAGCAAAGCTACCGAAGGTGGGGCCTACAACCCTCTTACAATCTTGTCTGGTGCCATCTCTGGGAATCTCTCCAATTTCATCTTCACTGTTGCTGCTAGAATACCTGCTCAGGTCAGTTTTCTAAACAACTCCTACTGCACATCTCCAATTATCGCATTATTTCATTGTTGTTATTGTTCTTTCTTCTAAAGGCTATGTACTGCTTTCCGTTTCGCATTATTTTGCTGTTGTTGCTGCTTGCATTTTCTGTATCCCTTTTTCAAACTGCTTTGAAAATACTTTTTTACCTAATCTGAGGGTCTGTCAAAAACAACCTCTCTATCTTGACGAGGTAGGAGTAAGGTGTGCATACACTCTCCGCCCTCCCCAGACCCCACCAGTGGGATAACACCGGGTATGTTGTTGTTGTAACACTCAATTCAAGCTAGACAGCAAATGTTTCATACCAATTGGTGCTTTATCTGGACAGAATTTGAAATTCTTAATTTAATGAGCTAATCGTTTAATAATGAAAAGTCTGTTAAAGCGACAATCCTAAGGAGCCTGCTTGAATCAGGTTGAGTGAGGAAAGGGAAGAGAATTGAAAGTTGAAAAAATCAGTAAGAGAAGAACGGCTATGACAACACTAAGATGCAAGAAATCGTGCAACAGCCTCTAGGACAGAGATTGTTTACTATGGTAATGTGGTGCATGAACAAAGCATTTTTACCAATAAACAGGATATCAAATAGTTTCATAGGGGCTTTCACATCACTGACTTTCAAGGTTAATTGGAGGTTGCTAAATTGCATCATGCTGAATAACTCTAGGATTCCTTCTAAATATAAATGGCAACCTTTGAGCAAAAGACTAAAATTAAAAAGAGGACATAAGTATAAGTATGGCATTTTGAAGGCCATTTTACTACTTAAGCTAAACCAATTCTGGAGAGGAGGTTTGATGCCCTCCCAATGCGACAGATTCACAACATGATAATATAAGTAGGTAAACTAATCTGAAGCATGTTTTTGTGCAAATAAATGCTCTATAATGAGCCGTGAAACAGCATTTTGATAGCTTATTTGGCCGATTGAATAAACTTCAAAATGAGGCAAAGGGAAAAAATGCTCTTACTCATAAGAGAAGTATCAACATCCCAACATACTTCTGTCAAAACAGTACCATGTGGAGAGCCAGAGTATTTTTTGCCTTTGAAAAACTTACGGAAACCAACACATCAGTGTTACTTAGAAGTTCCCTATCTCTTGCTAGTTGTTATTATCTCTCTTTCCTTCTGATGTTTCCTTTTCCGATAACTACTGAGCTTCCAAGCTTCTGATCTCCTGATCATGATATGTTACCGCCTTGCTGCTTTCAAATTACCTATCCTGCTTGACTGATGTCTTTGTTTTAAAAAATGTGGTAATAGTTTTTTGTTCAACATGGTTACATTTCCTATTCAAAATGACATGCTTGTCTTTTTGTTGAAGATTTGGTCAGCAGGTTTCCTTTTGTTTTTTTGCGTTTCCAGTTTTGCTGATATCTCATGGTTATGATAATTGGTTGTCAACATAAAAAACGATGTTCATTAATTGCAAAAGCAATTGCTTTTTCTCTTATTACTTAGTCAAATCAGGTATCCTGCTTCCCATATGGTGGTCTTTCAGATCATTTCCATCTATGCTGGCCATCAGATTTCATATCATCCAATGGAAAAGCAAACTAATCTGACTTGGTTTGGTTGTAACCCAAACTCTTGTTATTGCTTGAGACTGATCAAAAAACAAATCTTCTTGTATTTTTGGAGTGAGACCCATTTAACCTAATCTCTTTCCGATATAAAGCAATTTCCGAAATTTTTATGTGAGAGCATTGGTGCTTCTCCTTTTGGATGCATTTTTTTGGGAAGTTTGATTTTCTAGGCATTGGAAGGGCCTATTCTAATGAAATCAGTCCCCTTTTTCAAAAATGCTGTCCATTTTAATAAGAAAAGATGTTTTATCAATAGGATAAGAAGAGTACAAGGAAGAAGACTAGGACTCCTCAAGTTGAACAAGATAAATAAGTGGATAGATTTCGTCAATCCCACTGAGATCAGTCAAGTGGATATCTAGAAGAAGATCTATAACCTTATTCCATGTAAATGACTAGAATACCACTCTACTACATAAATTGATTACATCTTAAGACACTGGTCTTGAAATGTTCCAGCAGCGCACACTAACAAAATGCATCACTGTACTGCAACGAAAGCCCCTCTTTATGGAAAGATGATGTTGATGGTATAGCCAAACCTAAATTTGATATAGAAATGGAGCCTCAAGATATCTCCGAACAAGCTAGAAATTTTCTTCAATCTGAATGAGTTGAATTTCATTACTCTTCATACGTCTAACGTAACAATCGAGGTTTATGACTTTGTAAGGTCTCTCGATTTTAGCTGGCCATTGTATTAAGCTTCTCATGAGAGGACCACGTATATGCCTTAAGTTCCAATGAAAAAATTGCATACTAGATAGGGGGAGAGAGAGAGAGAGAGAGAGAGAGAGAGAGAGAGAGAGAGAGAGAGAGAGGGGCTCTGTTGAGAAACACTTGGCACATATAAGAAGCATTGGCAATTCCCGGTGAAGCTCTTAGAAGGATTAAGGTGCTTTATGTTAGACAAGGTTATGGAAATGAGAAGGCCAAAATAATTATCAGCTCTTCGGTTTTCTTATCATTCGAGATTCAAAAGACGTAAAAGAGCAACAATAAAAAATTCATTTCCTAGTGAAAAAAGGATAATATAGAAGCCTCATGGGGTGGGTAAATGGGGTACAATAGAGACAATGGCCATGTGCAGTGTGAGAAGGAGCGTATCGAGAGGCAAAGGCAGTGATGACTGAAAGCAAAGAAGGCAAGGGAGGTTATTCCCCGCTAAATCTGTGTGTCTTTGAATCACGAGAAATATTTATTCCTTTAGTGGTTTAGAAAGGAAGGATTAACCTACCTCCCATATACCCAAGCAACCTCTAAGGAAGGAGGATATTAGAAAAATCAAACAAGGATTCCAACCATATCACTCTTAGCAAGGGAATGCTGAATTTTCTATTTTCTATTTAGAATGGATTGGTCATACCTGCCAACAATCATCCACAAGCAATTTGATGTGCCATTGTTAACTTTTGAAGAAAAAAGGGGAATGGTACTGATAGTATACCTGAGAGATAAATTTCTTTGAGAGGCTTATCAATAATTTATTGTTCGGTAATCAGAGAGACTAGTCTTATGGTTAATGTCAGGTAGGTCCACTACTGACGTTATTAGTTTAACTTCTAACATAGTTAAGTTAACCCAACTACAGCTAAAGGTGGCTCCCCCAATATGCTGGTTATTTGTGTTGTTCATTCCAATGATCTTATCAATAGGCAAAGCTAGCTTGATATGTCGACCCCAAGATGGTAACATACACTCTCACCTTGACAGCTGTCTGAACTGTTTACGTACATTAAATGCCACTAGAGTGAATTTTTGCCATTACACGTCTTTCTTGCTGACCTGACTGGTGAGCCCCTTCCACAAAGGGGTGGGATTTTTGGCTTGCAGTGGAGTGTGTATCATTCTGCATTTAGTTTCTGCTCTGCTGCAGAAGTTCTGAAGTTCTGAAGTCACTCATTGCTTTAAAAGAATGTTAAATTGGTTTAGTGTTAGTTGAAGGAAATTCCCGAGGTGATTCATTTTTGTCAATGGAAATGTAGAAGCACGGTTTAAAGTTTCATTTCATGAGTTTTGGTTGGGTCAGGAGTCAACATTTGGGGTGGTATGGATAAAGAACTTCCTATGTTGTACTATTCAATTATCTACGACGAATTGATTACATAAGTTTGATTAACTAAAAGAAATTTTTGGTAACTATAACTTTTTTTTGGTAAACATCATCTTTTCAAAGCCAAATGATATTTAAGATACATGATGAACAAGAATATTGTAACATAGATTGCAATTAAAAAAAGAATACTGTAACATAGATTAAAATAAAAGAAGCTATTCAACAGATTTGTACTTATGCATCAACATAATGCGTGCGTAAATCTTAATTTTTTTTTTTTTTTTTTTTGGGGGAGGCCTTCTGTATTTAAATTTAAATGTATGTACAGAAACATCGTTAATGATAAAATTGGGGCTCAATGAAAGTAACATCTTCACCTCCATTGAATGAATGTTACATCATCATCTATTTGGCATTTTTGTAAATAAGCTTGATGTAGTTTTTATAAAAGTACAAAATGCTGGAAATTAATTTTTGTATTGATGCTTTCCAATGAAAATTTTTAAAATTTATAGGAGTGATAGTTACTGGAAAACCACAATATTAAACAGGCAATCACATTCAATTTTTTGTTTGTTTCGGGTGAAAAAGAGGAAACAATTTGGAGGCTGTGGTGGAACATGTGGAAACTTTTAACTGTGAGTAGGATATGGTGAATTGGGACATCAAAGATGCATAATTTTGAAAATTGGTGGAGCAACCAGACATGTAAAAACATAGCTTTTCCAATTTCTCTTTCCTTTACAAGACAGTCATCAAGATGATGTCAGGAAAATAGTGACATGGTAATGAGGAGATTTTTTTTTTTTTTTTTTTGCTTTTTTCAGTTTCAAAATTTTCTCTTCCCATTATCCATGTCACTAGTTTCCTGACATCATCTTGATGACCTTGTATTGCTCGCTGCAACGCGTGGTGTGATGTGAATCCTTGTGAACTTGTGTAATGGACATGTTGGTCGCAGGGAAACTATCAATACCCTATCCTCTACTATGTTCATAGTTTTTGTCTAACTTTACCACTTCTACTCTTCCGGGAACTGCCATCTGGTACCTTATCTCCAGCGATCAAGTCACTTTTAGTTTGCTGTGATAGTTGTAACCCTTTTAATGTCCAAAAATGTCCAAGACTCCAAATTGTTTTTTCAAGGGAAAAATCTGAATGTTGCAATTATTTCTGTTCTTAATAAAAGGAGAGTAGACATCACTGGTAAAACAGAAGTATGTGTGCAGATACTTGGATGGAGGAGTTAACATATGTATATTCCTCTGTTGACAAATTATCAAGTTTGCCCTTTAGAGTCAGTTTTGGCGGAGACAATCAATCATCTGTACGATTTCCTTACTGTTTGGAATTTATTTTCTAATGATATCTTTTAGCTGTTCTGGTAGATACCTGTAATTTGTTTACTTAAATTCTCTACATTTCACCTCTATTTTATTGTTTCTGTTTGTACAGTTTCTGCAAATCTAAGTTGTTTGCAAAGGTTGACTATGCTTCTCTTATTTTTGTTATGGAACTCTAGTAATTTAACTTATCTGGATAGAACACTCAAACTTTCAACATTTACTAGAAACTCTTATATGAATTCCATAAGGATGGATTTTGATGATCCATATGGCACCGATATCTGATTTTCTTTGAGAGGTGTACCAGGATTGACAGCAAGAGCTGTTTAATGTTTTTCCTCCAGTTTCTTCTCTTTCATTGTTTTGTTTGATGGTACTTTGTCATGAGTTTCATTTCAGTTGGTGTACGACTTGTTGAGTTGCATTTATTTCAGAGATACTTGGCCTGGGCACGTGCTCAATGCAAAACGAATACTTGCAATAAGTCTTGTTTAAGCTTTCATTTTTCGAATACCTAAACTTGTCCAAGATAAGTGCTGAATTGTCTCTACTACCTCATCTGAAAGTTGAAAATAACCGAAATATATTTTATTATGTTAACATACCCCATGTGTGAACCTGACTTTGTTTTTCTTGGGACAAGCACGTGAAAATACTTTTTATTAATTGGTGGCAGTGAGACTTGAACGTATGATCTCTACTTGCTCTGCTATGTTGAATTGTTGAACCACCTCAGCTTTTTCTTTCTTTTATAATCGGGAAATCCCGAGGGCCAGCAACGCACTGTTCAAAATTCAGTGGATAATGGACTCCCCCCTCTACCGTTTTCCACTCAAATATTACTCCTTCCGTCCCAATTTATGTGGCATCATTTGACTAGGCACAAAGTTTAAGAAAGAAAGGAATTTTTTTGAAATGTGTAGTCTAAAACAAACCTTAGACATTTGTGTGGGGCTAAAGGAGAATTTTAAAGTTAAGTTGTTTCTAATTATAGAAAGGCGACATTCTTTTTGGGACATATTAAAAAGAAAAGTGTTCCACATAAATTGGGACAAAGGAGTATGTTTTTCTCCGGCGACATGCGCCTAACATACACATCACATGTAGCACTCTTTCCAATTGACCAAAGTCCTGGGGGAAAGTGTCTTCCACCTCATCTAATTGTGTTAGTGTTCCCAAAGGGTTTGTGAAGGTTTTAGACCACTCTACCAGTTGCATCAAGTTTTGTGTTAGATGTTCAAATTATCTCACATGATATCAGACCCAATCTTTAGGAATTTCATTCTCACACTTGTAATCTTAACCACAAGGACGTGAAGGAGGGTGTTGATTTATATAGTTGTCTCACATGGATTGTGTAAAGGTTTCCCGAAGGAGTATTAGGGTCTTGTACCACTCCACTCATTGTCTTAAAGTTTTGTGCTGAGCAGGTTGGATGCTCAGCCTTCTTGACAATTAGGAAAGTAAATTATGGTTTGATGTAACCTAATCTCTCTGTTAAATAAAATAGGCTTGTGGGTGACTAAATGAAGTTGGCCAGATAGTAGAAAGATGAGTTAGGTTATTGATAAGTCGTTATTAGCTTTAGAGACGCGCATTAATTGCTTGTCAGTCATATTCTGAAGTTACTCACCGTATACTTAACAATCAAATTTGGGCAATGGCATTGTGACTTGATTCTTTTTACTTTTCTTGCCTGTCAGATTCAGCTTAAATATTATAACTATTTTTTCTAGAAAAGCTTATTATAGATGAGTGTTTCTTCTGATGTACAATTCCTCCCATTTTATTGCTTCTAAGGTTTTTGGTTCAATTACTGGGGTTATACTCATCATTGCGGCATTTCCAAACATAGGACTTGGGCCTCGTTTAACCATTGACATCCATCGAGGTGCATTAACTGAAGGATGTTTGACATTTGCCATTGTTACCATTTCACTTGGACTTTCCAGAAGAAGTAATGCGAGTACGTTGATGAAGACGTGGATATCAAGTCTGTCCAAGCTGACTCTTCATATTCTTGGTTCTGATCTAACAGGGGGATGCATGAATCCAGCTTCTGTAAGTACTTCCTTTTGCTATAAAGTGTTATGTTTTATGAAGTGAAGTTTCTATCTGGACATGAATTAAATCCATTTTTGCAGGTGATGGGATGGGCTTATGCTCGGGGGGATCATGTAACTAAGGAGCATATACATGTTTATTGGCTTGCTCCAATACAAGCTACTTTGTTGGCTGTGTGGACTTTCAATCTGTTAGTTTCCCCAGCAAAGGATGAAAAAGAGAAGATGAAAGAGAAAAAGTCAGAATGAAGTATTGGTCATCATTCAATTTGAAATCTCTCTCTACAGAAACTACAGGCTGATAGGTTGGAATCGGATGATTGCATGAACTTACATTTCTTTCTTTTCTAAACTTGATTTTGTAAAATGTTCAGTTAAGGGATGTAAGATTTCTTAGACCTCTAATAGGAAGTGTATTGTCTGTGACTGAATCCAGTTATTTTTCCGTTTTACATATATAAGTGAAAAATTACTAAAAGCTAAGAAAATATTAAATCCCAGATCCATAATTTTAAAAGTACAGTGAATTTAGTGCTTGGGACTTTAAGATTGTATTCAACGAGTTTAAATTTTGGATTTGCGTCAACTTAATAGGATAGGAGACCAGTTCATCAAGCGGGTGGTGGAATAGCTTATGCTGTAAAGGGAATTTCAATATTTGAAGGTTTAAATGCCTTGACCCATCAAGTGTCTTGGAATATGTGAGCCTACCAAGTGTCTTTGTACATGTATTTTACTAGTCTCTATGAACGTGAGAATTTCCGATCAATCACCAGGAAATATATTAAATAATTTTGTTTCAGTTTTGGGCGTATCTTAATTTTTTAAAAGAAATATATTTATCAAAAAACTTAATTTTTTTTTTTTTTTAAGTTGTGTCCTTCAATTCAGTCAATTTTCCCTTCACATGTTAATAAAACATTTTTTGGAATCCTTCTGCACTAATTTTTAGATTGGTTTCTTCAAAATTATATCGGGCCGTTTACACGATTGTTCTTCAAAGGCCTTGGTCTTTAATTTTTTGTCCTCTTAAATTGTTGGTCTTTAATTTTTGTCTTTCGCCTGTTTTGGGTTCGAACTTTAGTTCAGTCAAAAAAATAAATCGTAAGGTAGAAGTTTGTAGCAAAGTTAGGTCTATTCAGGCAAAATTAGGCATATTCAGGCAAAGGTTTGCCTTAAGGCAAACTTTTACCCAAAATTAGGCCTTAAGGAAAACCTCTGCCTTAAGGCCTAATTTTTCGGGCAAAGTTAGGCCTAGCAAACCTCTACCTGAATAGTCTTAACTTTGCTACAAACATCTGCCTTGCGATTTTTTTTTTTTTTTAATATTTGATTGAGCGAGTTTTTGAACCCGGAATCCATGAGTTTTTAGGCGAAGGGCAAAAATCAAAGATTTTAAATTTGAGGGACAAAAATTAAAGACAAGTGCCTTTGAAGGGCATTCCGCACAAAAAAATGAATTATATCCTCTGAATAAACTTTATTAACATACTAGTTTGTGTACGCGCTTTGCGCGTGACAAAAGCGTGTACCTCATTTGACAACAAACACTATAGGGAAAAAATGGAATTAAACATGAACTTCGATGTTAGTCGTTGCTAAATTGCTCGTAGCTAAATATTGTTTGATATTTCGTCGTTTAATAGGATTAGTGATAAACTTTACTGTTTAACTTTTCGTCCACAATTTATGTTTATTTAGCAATGAATAATTTAATGTATAAACAAATATTGAGAATTTTCATTTGTTAAAATAAGTGTAACAAAAAAAAAATGACAATTCAACTTAGAATATATTTTTGTTTTCTACTATTTCGTCCTTGTTACATTACATTTGCATTTTGCCAATTACATTTAATATTATACATTAATCGACTTTGCTTTATTTTTAATTTCTTTTACCACTAATATTTTTGTTATTTAACAAATTTATATAGTTAAGAATTTTTCAATGACACTAATTTTTTTTTAACTAATGTGAGGAATTTGACAAAGAATAAAATTGGATTCTTTACTAATAAGTTAACTCAAAATTTTAATTATTTGTTTGACTTTTTATTAATTCATCGCAAACTTTAAATATTTACCTGTAATTATTATTTTATTTCATAAGAGTTCTACTCGAACTTTCCAAGTTAACTCTTTTGATTTTCTCTTTTTACTTTTTTTTTTCTCATGCAAAAGTATTATTCTTTTATGAGGAAGTTTTGTGTTGAAGAACTTGTCATATTGATATACTGGTGTTATCTTCAAAGTTGAATCCTTATTCAAGTATTATTAAAAGGTGTGTATGTGATAGGCATCTTTTTGAAATTCAACCAAAAAGACCGAATATTTTTTTCTTAGAGATGTGATCTTTTAAAATCCTGCAATTTTTCCTAAAAACTCTAAGGCAACAAAAAATTGGAGGTTCATTGTAAAACCTTATGATGACAAGAAATAAACTTGGTGAAATCTTTCAACTTCTGAACACATGATGTAGATGGCTTGTAGGCAATTTCACCTATATTTTTGTAGTCAAATGTTATAAATATTGAAACATAATAATTCTAACACAAATAGAATATAAGTTTATCTGATGGATAATTTATTACGATACGTCAAACCTTCAATTTCACACTCCTCAAATTGCGCTAGCCAATAATGATCAATTTATTCTAGGTTGCTTTTTCGGTCTTTTTGCTTAAATATCAATAGCTTCGAATGATTGAGTCGAGAATTGTCAAATAAAAACACATAATGTCAAGTTTTTGCATTTGAATTTATTGTAGATGGAAGTAAATCCTACTACCTGTACTCATACAATTTGAAGTCTAAACTTAAAGAGAAAAATTACCAACAAATGAAATAATGGTGGTTTCGTTTAATTTCTTTTCAAGTTTCCTTTATTGAATAGTAGAATATCAAAGTAAAATACAAAAGAAAACCACCTACTTTATTTTAATTTTCTTATAGAATTCTTTTAATCTATTTATTATTAACTTATAGTTAATAATTAAACTAATTTATCCTTTTTTATCACGCTGGCCTTTCTTAATTTTATTTTCTTGTCCGAATTTTAAAATCTATTTATTATTCATCAAAAAATCATGATGGCACTAATTTACACTTTTTATTGCTCTTTTAATTACAGAATATTGTAAATACTTTATTGAAAAAATCACAATGTATTTTTTTTTTTTTTTGAATTGTATAAGTAACTTTTTTTAAATTCTTTCGAATTAATTTTGAATTAAACTCTAGAATATGGCATTAGTAATCTGTTCAAATTTAATAACAAAAAGGAATACGTAAACATCTATATATCTATCTATCTTCTACACAAATTCAAGTGATTAAGGAAATTAAATTACCAGCAGAAAGGTGAATTCCAATAATAGTTAAGTCAAGTACGGCTTGTCCAAAGTGCGTAAATATAGATTTTTCAATATGAAAAAATAAGCTATGAGAGACGATCACTTGCTTGTGCAATGTACTTCATCTTTTCGGCAAATATAATCAACAGATGTAGAGTTGCAATTTCATAACTCACAAGTCACGACATTGGGGATTAGTTGTAGCTTTCAATAAATCATCAATGGCTTTAGAAAAAATCATTTCACAGCCATCTTGAGTACGATCTCTTAGTATTTTCGAAAAGATATAGTCGATGAATTATGCCGATATGCAACATAAACAAAATCACGTAATTAGAAATTAAGTAAATGATTTTAGATAGCTATAAAAATTGAGATCTTTAGATTTGTGTGAAATTATACAATAAAATAAAAACCAAGGTTCTCAAGTAATATAAGACGGTGATGATATGAAATCCAACATACCGGTAACAAGCAGAACAGCCGTTGCAGCAGGGGGAAAAACAAGCAGTACACCATCCATGGGATGCTTATGATGACAGCCATGAAGAAGATAATGAATGGTGTTTCCCCTGTAACAAAATATGAGTTTAAGCACATACGAATAAAGAACCTGAAGCAGCGGGAACATCAGCACAATAAGTGCTACATAGTTTAAATAGATAAGGCATTTTTGGGTGTATAACTATAAAATTTTGTACATGGCTAATTCATGTATTTTTATAGGGGTCTTCAAGGTAATATGTCGTGTATTGACAATATTAATAATTATTAGTAGTAATGATTATCCGATTTATGTGCACCCGTAGAGAGAAGGACCCTGATCCTCCAATACTATTTTTTTGTCCTCTAATATGTGACCAACACATAGATCTTATAAAGAAACATGTTATCAACCATGGATCTTATAAAGAAACAAAGAGCAACCCTGCACCCGTTTAATTTGTATGGATCTTATAAAGAAACATATTATCTGCAAAATTTTACAATATCAACCATGGATCTTATAAAGAAACAAAGAGCAACCCTGCACCCTTTTAATTTGTATGGAAATCAGAGAAGTAAATCTATCAAAATGAAGTCATGTACATTGAAATTTTAAAAAACACAGGCATCTCGATCTAATTAATATGCATTCAAATTCCATACCAGTTAACACTATAAATTCCTCACGTTATAAAAAAATTGCTCGTTATTTTGTTTTTTCATGCTCATGCCTCCCCAACTCCAATTCTAACTGAGAAACGGCTCTTTGTTTGGGCAGCAAAATCCAGAACCTGAAAAAATAATGTGATTTTTAGCTACAATGCTGCAATCTCAATCTCAGATGGAAAAATTCGGAACTACTAAGATACATATATGAACATATACACCGAAACTCTAAAAAATATTATTGGTACCTCTCTTTGGATTTTATTTAATATATACGATGCCATGGAAACAACTTTTTGATAACCAAGTTATGGAGATTGTTTTCAACAGCCTCATATATTATATATACAACGATGATACAGGACTGGACTTCTAGATCAAAAAAGATTTAGTATCCCAAAGTGAAGCAAATTGGGGGACCTCCTTGTTCGAGTAATCAACAAACGGATTGGGAGTCTATCGAAGGACAATAGGATTCTTTCACCTAACTGTAGCAGGCTATAACGGGGTAAAAAGATTTTTACCAAAAATAACGGTAGGTTTTTATTTTGAAAGAATATATTATTAGTGTTTATGTATATTTGAGGAAAATAGTAAATGATGATTTTGTCTATTATAGAGTCATTTAATGAAGGATAAAAAGTTCAATCAATAATTCTAAGGCTCTTCGTGCTTTTAATACAGTATAGATAATTAAAAAACCTGCAATGTTGTCGGGATATAAGAAGAATCAAAATTGGACAGAATCAACAAGTTTTAATTAGACAAAACCTGATAGATAGACTCAACGATTTGTCTAATAGTTAATCTACCGACAAACTTTAGTATAAACTGTAGCAAGCAAAAGAATAAGATTATACCTTCACATCTAAAATATTATTTTTAGCGCTATATTTATGAAGGTAGTGCTCTTTTGTACCATCTTTTGGCAACAGGCTTCGAATCTCCTTCTTCAATATCTAACGCTCTCCTCGACTCGTTTAGTAGGAACATCAAATGTCATTGGTAGAAGACGTCTTTTAGCATCAACCATAGGTGATCGTCGGATATCTTTGTAGATAAGTTTTGGGTTTTTCTTGATTTTTTGAAAGTCAGGTATATTCGTAAAAGTGATCAGAGGCCTCGTTGAGCTCCTGCTGCGTAGATAAAAGCCGCACTGAAGACAATTGAAAATAGAGAATTTCACTAGATACTAAAGAATAAAGAAGCTAGAGTATAACAAAAGAGTATTCACACACACACACATATATATATATATATATATATATATATCTTTATATATATATATATATATATATATATATATATATATTTTAGTGGATCCTTTCTCTACCCTCGTTGAGCTCCTGCTGCGTAGATATTTGGAATATAGTCTGTAACAATATATAGTGTTGGGGGTATAAAAACTTATAAAATTATCGTTTACTCAATTACCGGTAAAACATAAACATGCATTAAAAATTTCAACTAATTTAAGGGTAAGAGAAACCTGCAACATCGTTGTTTGTCTAATTAGATGCAAACCATAACACGAATGATCAAAAATTTCTAATAATTTAAGAGCATGTCAATATTTGCCTAGTAATTACCTGCAAAGCATAACATGAATCAGAAAAATCTAATAATTTAAGGGTAAGATAAACCCAAAACACCATCCTTTATCTACTTTTTTTTTTTGCTTAATGACCTGGAAAACACGTAATTCAAAATCCCAGGAATTCACTAATTGTATATATTGCAAAAGGAAAAGAATTTTTACCCCCAACTAAATATGGCCATTAATGGCGGTACAATAGGGTTACGTTGCGTTAGAAGCTTGCTTGGCTGGCAGGAATAGTAAAACTTTTAAAAGTAAAATCATGCTTCTTGATGACCCAAAAAGAGAATCTAATCCCTAAATATTATAGGTCTCTTAAATTTCGATGTTAAACTTTCATTTGTTCTCTCAAAATAATGACGTAATATTTGGCCAACAAAATCTTATGTTACTTGGACTCTACAAGTAAGTAATTCCTTTGTTCGCCATCTGATGTGTCAAGATTTGCTAAGAAACTTCTAACCGAAAATAGCAAATTGATATTTAACTTCACAAATCTGAATTGGGTCTAAGAATATGTTACAATCCCCTTCATGTTTTATTAATTTGATAAACCTTACAATATTTTGATTTCCCAAACAATATATTACTTATCTAAAGAATCAATATATTATATAAAATAAAAAGAATTATTGTTAACAAAGTACATAGGTATTCCAGGGAAACATACCACGAAATTTTAAAATAAAACATTAACGGAAAACATGAAACAAAAATCAAGAAATATTACCAATTTGATTCCTTATTGCTCATCACTTTTTCTTACATACATGATAAATACGTAACCTTCTCCAAAACCAGTTCCTTTTTTCATTCTCAACTCTTCTTCTTCCACCGTTAAATTCCTATCCTAATACAACTCTTTATCTTTAACGTTAAAATTTCCACTTGATCCCTTTTCTCATGAGTTCTTGTAAAAATTAATTTAAATATTGATAAGTTCAAGTGCATTCGTGTTTTGATGATTGTCAAACTGATTCAGAACCAGATAGAGTCATGGTCTCCAGGATCTTGCATCTTGCACTAGTAAGCGAGATACAATAAAGCCGAGCTACTAATGCACAAGTACAATCTTGAGCTGACTCATGTTTTAGATCAAATATTGAATGAGTGGTCTCTATCCATCCCACATGCTTCCCACTATATATACAACATGTTGCAACATATTGTGTATCACTTGGAAAAACCTAAAAATCACTCAAAAGGTGTAGCCGCCACAAGACACTCCAAGTGTTTAACAAAGCTAATCACAAACTAAAGGATCTGCTCCAACACCGAAGATGCTTTATTCTCTTGGTTTGCATTAATCTTTGTTTATGTGCTTTAACTTTTAAACCTACTCTTTCTTTATAAGAAGTCAGCTGTTGGTATTTCAAATTCTTAGTAGTTGTTAGGCAGTTTACCTTTCAATCTATTAAGTGGTACCCTTGGCTAGTGTGTAGTCTAAGGTGTATTAGTTGGGTTGGCTAGAGGTAGTTAACCTTAGTGGTCCTTGGCTAGAGTTAGTCAAGTGGAGGTGTTTGCAATCGGTGTATTGTAAAGGTTGAGGGACTATGGGAATTAGTTCCTAGGTTGCTACTATTGTAAGGGTTGAGGGATTATGAGAGTTAGTTTCTAGCTTACAATAGGTTGTAATCTGAAATTGCTCGTGTAGTGGAGTTGAAAATCCTACTGGGGTAGGTAGTGGTTTTTAATCCCTTGAACAAGGAGTTTTCCATGGCGTGCCTTCTTTACTTACTGCATTGCATAAGGGAACTGGTACACAATCAGGTCCCTTATATATTGTGTGGTGAGCGCACAGCCTACAACAAATATAATTAAGGGTATATAAATCGTTCAATATTTAAAGAATATTTTTGTCAACTAACATTTATATATTCATGCTTTTATAATAACTAATCTTTATATACGTGCCTCGCACGTAACCCCCCCACCCCCGCTTTGTCACACCCTAATCCCCGAGGGGCATGATGGGCACTACCCTCACTTAGAGCCGAGCGAACCCGCTGGTTCTCGTTATACTCATAATATTACTGGACTCTTAGTCATGAAATGATATGCATGATGAAAGCTTTTCAAAACATTCTTTTCGTCTTTCTTAACTCAAGTAAAAATCAGAATAGTATGAATTCGTAAAGTAATGCATAATCTTTACATCGAACTGCATAAATAAGCTTCAAGGTAAAGCATCGTATACATGACACTCGTCTCGCAAAAGTCTCTAACATAAGATATGATATCAAAATCTAAGTTGGGACTGGACCCAACATACCCATAATGTGTAGTGACTACCATAAGGACATACTCCGACGCGGTATTACTCCGAACAGAATGGAGTCTACCAATCTAGCTAATAGCCGGAACGTCCTATAGTCCAACTCCCGGATAACTTTCCCGCAAAGCAATATGGGCCGCGTGGGCATGAAACACGAGCGCCCGGTGCAAAGGGGACGTCAAGACGGATAATGTCTTGGGTATGTAAAGCATCAGCAATAGTATAATGAAAGCATATGAGATAACATAGTATGGACGAGTTATGGAATGAAAGAGCCAGGTATACCTCTAGCAATGTTCGTTATACTTACTTATCCTCTTTCTACTGGGAACTTCCTTTTCATACATTGGAACACATAGCAGTATCATACCCGACCATAGAGGTTCGGTATGGTCTTTACGTACCAACCATAATAAAGCTTGGTGTTATACGTACCTCGACTTACCAAGGCTCGGTGTATCCGTGGGCCCTACCAAGGCTTAGGTGCATTATCAGACTGCCCTACCAAGGCTCAAAGGTGTTATACGCACCAATCAGTAGTGTGCGCGCAATAGATATCATACCCGACCATATAGGCTCGGTGTCACAACATAGCATTCATACATTTATAACATACATATGTATCCGAGAGAAATATTTCAACACTATCGGGGTGACACAAGGTCTATAAACTCCCGATTTCTATTATTGAATCACCATCATCTTTATCGTCATCACTGTTATCATCGTCATCATTATCATCATCACTATTATCATCGTCATCATTATCATTATCACTATTATCATTGTCATTGTCATCATCACTATTATCATTGTCATCATTATGATTATCACTATTAGGAGCTTCTGCCAAAGTATCTCAAGAATATTGTTATTTATGAACTCTTCCTCTAAGATTTAGACATTTTGAATATCTTAGATGGCATCTCTAGAATTGATCTCATCATCATAATCATTATCATTATCATCACAAGAAACGTTGCCAACAATATCAAGAGAATCTCGAGGGTCATAAGCTTACAAACCTTTATAAGAATAGAATAGCGTGAACATCTAGTATAGACGCAAAATGAAGGAAACATGCCTTTAGAAAGAAGGGTTAGCCTTACATACCTCTTTGTATCTTTAACCTTCTCAATTTAACGCTTCCTTCCAATGTTCACGATTCTACATTCAAGAGAATTCGTACTAAGATTAGACATTCGGAGCATACTTAATGTCATGTCCTATTTTTAACGGATTAAAACTAGTTCACAACTTATGACTATGTTTCCTCTGGTTTTGCAAATTTTCAGAGTCGCCACCTAATTTTAGGAAAATATTAGGAAACCATTCGTAAAAATGTAAACTCCATTTTTAGTCTTTGAAACCTGTGAGATTCTAGGTAAGGGTTTTTTGTTTTACCTAGAGGTGAAGGTGTTAAACATCCCTCAGAGCCTATTCGAGGACAGTCTTTAAACTTAGCTTAATTAATACTAGAGGGGGATTATTTAATTATTTCTTATTCTTTACTATTACCTATTTTTAAATTAAATAGTGCGGAAAAAAAAAACTACTCTCTAAAAAATGAATTGTCTAAAAAGAAGAGAGGTTTTAAAAGTAATTATAGCTATGTGAGTAAATGTATATTTATAAAGGAAGTAGTTAACACTAATGTATGCATGAGGAAAATATGTACGACATTTATTTTGTATAAGAATAGTATGTATAATATAGGATAAAGAGGGGTATATTTTTTATAAGAAAATAATGTGTATATGTGATATGTGAAAGAATTAGATGGTATACGTGATATATATGTATACGAAAAAGGTACATGTGTATGATTATTGTAGAGGCAGTATTTAGTATACATGAGATGTAAACATATGCGTAAATATTCACGATGTATTTTTATATACAATAGTATAAAATGAGAGGATTAGAAATCCATATTTTTAGGAAAAATAATGTATATGTACGATACTTATATCCTATGACTAATGGTATATAATGGTTCAGAAATAACTATTTTGTTATATGGAAATAATATATACATATTACTGAAAATAAGATAGTATATATATGTATGCGTGTATATAAAATGGAATATTTACCTTATAGCTTTCGTAAAATAGCTTGAGCCACTATACTCGGGCCCTAATATAATTGTTTCTTGTTTTCAACTTGAAAAATAAAACCTGCTCAACATTAGTGCAAAAAGAACGAAAACAGAATCTCAAAAGTAGGAGTTGTTACATCAGGTATATTCATCTTTTAAAATTCATAATCTACCATTTTTATTGTCACATATTGATTCTCT
>NW_026713472.1:0-27690 GCF_029784015.1 Lycium ferocissimum | reverse complement strand
GAAAATCTTATCACGAATCTGACATAACTTAGCATTCTCAAACCGCTGAGCCCTAATCTGCTCCAAGAGAGGCGACCTCACCTTAACACACGCTAAATATCTGCCCGGATCTGAAATATCAAGTCGCACAAGACTTTTAGCCAGAGTCTGAACCTCCATGGCTAAAGGACGCTCCGAAGAAACCAACCGAGCTAAACTTCCTATGCTCACTGCCTTGCGACTCAAGGCATCAGCTACCATATTAGCTTTACCTGGATGGTAAAGTATAGTAATATCATAATCCTTCAGAAGCTCCATCCATCTACGCTATCAAGAATTGAGACCCCTCTGACTGAACACATGCTGAAGGCTGCAATGATCGGTATACACCTCACAATGGACCCCACATAGATAATGCCTCCAAATCTTCAACGCGAAGACTACCGCTGCCAACTCCAAATCACGAGTAGGGTAGTTCGTCTCATGGATCTTCAATCGCCTAGAAGCATAGGTAATGACCTTGCCATCTTGCATCAACACGGTGCCCAAACCAACACGGGACACATCACAATAGGCTGAGAAATCCTTAGTATCCATGGGTAATGCCAAAATCGGAGCTGTAGCCAACAGTGTCTTGAGCTTTTGAAGGATCTCTTCACAAGCATCGGACCACTGGAAAGGAACCTCTTGCTGAGTCAATGGCGGTCAGGTGAGAAGTAATAGAAGCAAACCCTTTGATGAACCGATGGTAGTAACTGGCCAAACCCACGAAGCTACAAATCTCAATCACAGTAGTAGGCCTCGCCCAATCCCTAAAAACCTCAATCTTTTTTGGATCAACCATGATCCCGTCCTTTGACACCACGTGCCACAGAATCGAGCAAGAACTCACATTTCAAAAACATGGCATAAAGCTCTTTCTCTCTCAATAACCCAAGGACAATCCTAAAATGCCGCTCATGCTCCTCTCTACTCTTTGAATACACCAAGATATCATCGATGAATACTATGAAGAAGGAATCCAAGTATGGCTTAAAAATGCCATTCATCAAGTCCATGAAAGCTGCTGGGGAATTTGTAAGCCCAAATAACACCACAAGGAACTCGTAATGACCATAACCAGTCCTAAAGGCCATCTTCGGAACATCCTCGGCTCGAATCTACAGCTGGTGATAGCCTGACCTCAAATCAAACTTCAAAAAATAGAAGCTCTCTGAAGCTGGTCGAACAAGTCATTAATGTGAGGAATAGGATATTTATTAAGAATGGTGACCTTATTCAACTAACGGTAATCTATGCACATCTTCACCATCCCATCTTTCTTCTTCACAAATAACACGAGAGCGCCCCAAGGGGAGACGCTTGGTCTAATGAATCCCTTACTGAGAAGATCCTGCAACTGCTCCTTTAACTCTCTCAACTCGATAGGTGACATCCTATATGGAGGAATAGAAATAGGGTGAGTGCCAGGCTCTAACTCGATGCAGAAGTCAATATCACGATAGGGTGGCATACTCAACAAATCAGAAAGGAATACCTGCACGAACTCGCATACAATAGGCACAGACTCAAGGGGTGGTGAATCAACACTAGTATCATGAATATGGGCCAAGTAGGCCAAACATCCCTTGTCGACCAATTTCTTCGTGCGTAGATAAGAAATGATCTTTTTCGGAGCGGGGCTCGGAGTACCCCTCAACTCAGTCTAGGAATCCCAGGCATACCTAAGGTGATTGTCTTGGCGTGACAGTCCTAGATCGCGTGGTACGGGGACAAACAACTCATACCCAGAATAATATCAAAATCTACCATATCCAAGATCATCAAGTCTACCCACATGTCATACCCCATAAAAGTGACTAAGCAAGACCGATAGACTTGATCAACCACAACAAAATCTCCAACCGAAGTAGACACATGAATAGGTACACTAAGATGGTCACAAGTCAAATCTCAACCAACAGAATGATAAGTACACACATATGAATAAGTAGAATCAGGATCAAATAAGATTGAAGCTTTCCCATAATGAACAGAAATGTTACCTGAGCTCACAGCATCAGAAGCCTTGGCCTCAGGCCTACCAGGAAAAACATAGCAATGCGCACCACCACGCCTCTCTGGCTAGACTGTGCTCCTCCCCTGGAGACCTGGGAACCACCCTTACCTGACTGATGTCCATTCCTGGACAAATGCGAACCACCACGGCCTGACTGAGCACCGCCTATCGCTTCGGCTAACAGAAGATGCCGAAGTCCTCGGGGTCTGGAATTGGAAACCCTGCTGAGTCCCACTCTGAATAGATCGGGTGCAATCTCTCATGATGTGACCGGGGTCACCACAAATATAACAAGCTCTAGGTGATGGAGGCTGATGCACAGAAGCCGAAGAACCGAATGGACCATCTCGGTCGACTGGTCGAGAGAAGGAACCTCCTTGAGACTACCCAGCTTCATAGCCACTCTGTCTAGAAGGGCCACCAGATGCCTGCAATGCGGACTGAATGGGACGGTTGGGGGCTGACTGATAGGTCCTGGAAAACAGACCCCCGTCTCAATAACTGGAACTACTGTACCCACCATCTTGACGAGGCCTCTTCTCACTAGACCCCCCAAATGATCGAGCCTTGGCAGAAGCTGAAGACAAGCAATATGAAGTGGAAGCACAAGTCCACCAAAAAATCTCTGAACCCTCTCTGCCTCTGTCGGAATCAACTGTGTCGCATATCGAGGGAAAAAAAAAATATGGCCTCATACTCTGCCACAAACATACCTCTCTGCTGCAAATGGGTAAACTCATCTCTGCACTGATCCCTCAAAGTACGCGGTACATACTTCTCCAAAAAGGCCTGGTGGAACTGTACCCAGGTGAGTGGGTTTCACCAACGGGTCGGCCCTCAATAAAATACCTCCACCAAGTCTTCGCGTCTCTGTGAAACTGAAAGGACACATAATCCACACCGTGAGACTCCATGATATTCATCTTGTAAAGCCTCTCATGCAAATCCATAATCAACTCATATGCATTCTCGCTAGGCGTGCTGAAGAACTTAGGCGGCTCCATCTTCAAAAATCGGGTGATGAGATCCTGATCCCCAAGAGTCAAGGTCTGGGCTGTTACTGGCCTAGGAACACCTTCAGGGGCTAGTATACCATCAATACGCGGGCCATGGCAGCAGCGGGCTGCATACCCCTGCTCAGGAGTCCATACTCCTGCTCTGGTATGGGAACCACCTGGAGTAGTGGCACCGCCCATGGCATGCTGGGCATCGAGATGAAAGAGGATACGAGCCATGGTGTCCTGGAATACTGGGTTAAACATAACCTCGGGGTGGGTCTGGCCTGGCCCCACACTTCCCCCGGTTACTTACTGTCACACCCCAATCTTGATTAGGGTGTGATGGGCACCCGACCCCGTAACCGGAGCCGAGCGAACCCGCTAACCCTTACTACGTACTTGAAATTTTTTTTTGTGAACCTCTAAGTCAGGTGTATACAATAAGATTACTAAAACATACTTTTATTGCTTTTAAATCAAGTAAAACATGTCACTGTACAAACTTGTATTATAATACAAACCGACTCCCAAAACCCACGACTCGTCCGCAAAGTCTCTAACGTAATCGGGAATCCCGGCACGTATACTCGACTCGGCTTCACTCCGGGCCAAATGGAGCTTGCCAACTTCGCCGGAACATCTTTTACATTAACTTCGATCCGTCCGGGTGTACCTGCGCGGCATGAACGCAGCCCCGAAGAGGAGGGGTCAGTACGAGCAATGTACTGAGTATGCAAGACATGAATAATAATAATAATACGAACAAAAACGTAAGTATGAACAGCAATACCGTGGGATTATAGAATCTGTGATGAGATAAGAGGATAGCCTGTACCTATAAGTGCCCTTGGGCAAATGTCGTACTTTCTTAGCTTTCCTTACTCGTATATATATACACATATACATAAAAAAAGAATATATTATATTGCCGAGGCGTCGGCGGCCGATCCATTTAACCATAATATATACACACCCGCGTCCGGCATCCCGCGTCCGGACGATATCATGTGCCGGACTCCAACCGATCGTGTGGATATGCGTACATAACGCTCCGCCCTTATCCCTATTTTTCCCCGTAAATATATGCATGCTTCAAGTATAAATATCGGCGTCTATAGCGCCTGTCTCATTCGTATATATATATATATATCGGCGTGCTATAGCGCTCTGATTCTTTTTGTCACATGCACACACTTATATCATATATATTTACCAGCGTCTATAGCGCTCTGGTTCTACTATTCTATTCCATGTATATTTATCAGCGCCTATATAGCGCTCTGATTCTGTTATTATATATATGTATGTATGCCGGGTTCACACATCAATCGGGGTCATAAAGCACAATTCCCGGTCTTTAGAATCCTTAGAATAGTCATTAAGACTTTCAATATTGTAAAACTTGATTTTTAAAGAAAAGGAAATATTTTGGGAAAACAGTTATAAACTTTTTGTAAGGAAAAATCATGCATTGGGGTCAAAAGTTTAGTTAAAACCACTACTAATTTGATAGTAGGAACGATAACCAAAAACTTTTATTAGCTATAGCATGGAAATAAGCTTAATGTAACGATAAGAAGGGATTTGGGAATAGTGGGCCCGCCTCGGTCCCACTATGGCGTACACAATTTACGTGTAAGACGTTTCATGACATTGCTTATGAGAGTTTTAAGGTAATCGGGTCTCTTTTATGCAAGTTCTAAAGGTCTAAGAAGTTTTCCAACATTTCGCACCATTTCTAGTTCAATCTTCCGAATGAATAGTGGCGAATTTCAATCTTGGATTTCGAGAAAAGGAATGATCCCCGAGGCCCGTATCCAACTTAGTACGTCTAAGACATGCCATAGAAAGAAGGGTGAAGTCTTACATACCTCTTTCGCTCCTTCTCGCTACTCCGAATCCAAGCCGCAAATCCGCCAAAATCTATGATTTGGTCACATTTACCAATTGTCAATTTGAGCATCTAGAAGTTAGAATTCAAAGTAATCATTTGTCTACCGAAATTTCGGCAGACTTCCCCCGTAAATATACCATGCCACCAAGTTTAACTCGGCCGATTTCAATCAACAACAATCCCGGAATACAACCCGGCCAAACTAACCACAATCAAACCAACAATCATAATAACAATATCAATTCACAACATTTTCAAGACTTTCCAACCCAAATCTTTCAAATGTCTTAAGAACACCAACAATGCATTTATTTCTTTCAACTTCATAAAAAGTTGTATCAACAATCCGCATGCTAGCAACATCACTTCCATAAATTCAAGAAAACATATTGAAATCACATGGAACTCCAAATCAGCCCACATGGTTCTACATCTTCAACACAAGTTATTAAACCTTTATTTTTACCACATAATCCACAAGAAACAACGACCAAACGTTACATATAATTTGTTCATCATCCTCCCTCCAAAACAGCCCCCCCACACACAACATTCAAGGTTCCATAATTTTCCATTCATTTCAACACATTACAACAATCAACATATCAATTAAAATTGATTCATCACTCCTAGACATACAATACACATACACACGGCCTACACCATGCACCACACGGCCACAACCACAACTTCCATATTTCCATAAATTTTCATCCGTTTCTATACTCTACAATATGTACCAAACATCCATAACTTAATAATCAATTACTAGATAATATTAATTCATCACTTTACTCCAACACAACACATATATTCCGCCAACATACAACATGCATATTTCCATGTTTTTCATCCATTTCCATATACTAAAACATTCACAATCACCATAACACATGTAAAAGAGGATTAAAACTCACCTTTCTCACTTAGTTCTTCAACATGACTTAAGTGGGGAATTGCATGAACAAAGGCTTGCTTGCCTCAACAATTGCTCCATGATGATTAGCATCTTCCAAAGGGTAGAAAACATAGAAGAAAATAATTTTTCTTGATCAATTCCTCATGGCCAATTTTTTTCATCATGGCCGAATGCCTACTATACTCCTCTCTTCTTGTTTTTTTTTCTTTCTTTCTTGAATTAAAAGATGAATATATATATATATATGCACATCCTCCACCACTTTTCATATTTGCACTTAAGTTCCTCAAGTATGGCCTTGTATTCTCTTTCTCCCTTTCTAGACTTTTCTTCTTTTTTCTTGATTTTTCTTTTCTTTTCTTGATTCTTCTTTAAGCTTAATCAAAGAAGACTAATTGTCTTCTTGAAGAAGCTTTGGCCCCCACATTTTTAAAATTTACAAATAGCCTCCATTACTTAAAATAAAGGCATATAGTGCACGGCCAACATGGCCCCTTCATGAATTTTTCTTGAACTTTGTAAAATTACCATTTTGCCCCTTGACTTCCACAATATTACCACGGCCCATTTTACGAATTTCTCTTCTTGCCCTAAGCCTTTCTCAATATCCCCACAATGCCAATACCCATAAATAATATTCCTAACAACTCGGACATTAAAATTATTTTTGAACATAGTCTTGACCTTAATTTCTTACCATTATCCCACAACGTCCGAACGTACGAAATACGGGCTATAACATCCTTCCCCTTTAGAACATTCGTCCTCGAATGTTCAACTGACCTTATGGGCGTCATAATGCTCTGGGAGGGTTCCTTTTATAGCTACTCTTTCCCTTATGCCCGTTCTTTATCTTTTACCTTATTCTTCATCGAACTCCTCGGTCTCTCCCCCTTTAAGGGGCTCCTTATATGCCGATAGTCCTTTTATGAAGTCTTTGTTGATACCTTATTCCTCGCCTTCCTTCCAATCCTATGCCTCACATACCGGGAACTCTTTACTTTTCACCTTTTTCCGCATTCGATCTCCTTATTTTCCGGCCTACTCACTCTCTTTCTTTTCCGAATATGGTACACATTTCCATCTTTTCGTATATATATACATTTACTACCAACTAACCCACAGGTACTTTCCAACGCTATTCAAGCCTATCCTAATTCCCAAGCTATGACACACTTCCTGTCTCTTTTCCAAGCTAATCCACCTCGTCTTACGCATCCTCTTAAGGTCTCCATCCATCCATATATTCTAGTTTTCCTTAGGTCACTCTTAACTATTCATTTGTTCCTTGTATCTCAATTTGTAGGACTTTTGGTTTATTTCCCAGGGGTCACCCATCCTGAAATTGCTCTCACCTGAGCACGCTTAACCCCGAGACTTTGGTGGAATTTGGTACCTTAACACTGATATTTTCGCGTCTACTTCCTCGTATGCCTTTTATTACCCGATCAAGGGCAAGTCGAAGTCTCACGGCTTCCGAGGCATTTTCGTAACACGTCCTTTTCCTTATAATTACTATTTTGCCCTTTTTCTCTTCTCGATACTCACTTTTCTCGCTCGTATATGACTATTTCCCCGTCCGGCGCCCGGCTTAACATAACGGAACAAATATATTCACCGGTCTCACCTCTTTGCCTTCCATATCATTTCTCGCCTTTTTCCGCCGATACTCGGGCTTCGCGAAGTCAACGATTAGTATAAAGGATCTTATCTCCTATGACTTGGCTCTATCGCACGATCTCATGACGGAAAGAAGGTCAACCATTCCTAAATGCCCCGTAGCCTCCCGTTTATAAATGTGGCCTGAACTTCACACCCATAAACAGGACTCTACCGGACACGACTTTGCAGACAACCCTTGGACCGACCTCGCTCTGATACCACTTTGTCACACCCCAATCTTGATTAGGGTGTGATGGGCACCCGACCCCGTAACCGGAGCCGAGCGAACCCGCTAACCCTTACTACGTACTTGAAATTTTTTTTTGTGAACCTCTAAGTCAGGTGTATACAATAAGATTACTAAAACATACTTTTATTGCTTTTAAATCAAGTAAAACATGTCACTGTACAAACTTGTATTATAATACAAACCGACTCCCAAAACCCACGACTCTGTCTGCAAAGTCTCTAACTGTAATCAGGAATCCTGGCACGTATACTCTGACTCGGCTTCACTCCAGGCCAAATGGAGCTTGCCAACTTCGCTGGAACATCTTTTACATTAACTTCGATCCGTCTGGGTACCGCGCGCATGAACGCAGCCCCCGAAGAGGAGGGGTCAGTACGAGCAATGTACTGAGTATGCAAGACATGAATAATAATAATAATACGAACAAAAACGTAAGTATGAACAGCAATACCGTGATTATAGAATCTGTGATGAGATAAGAGGATAGCCTGTACCTATAAGTGCCCTTGGGCAAATGCTGTACTTTCTTAGCTTTCCTTACTCGTATATATATACACATATACATAAAAAAAGAATATATTATATTGCCGAGGCGTCGGCAGCCGATCCATTTAACCATAATATGCACACCCCGCGTCCGGGCATCCCGCGTCCGGGACGATATCATGTGCCAGACTCCAACTGATCAGGTGGATATGCGTACATAACGCTCTGCCCTTATCCCTATTTTTCCCCGTAAATATATGCATGCTTCAAGTATAAATATCGGCGTCTATAGCGCCCGTCTCATTCAAAGATATATATATATATCGCGTCTATAGCGCTCGATTCTTTTTGTCACATGCACACACTTATATCATATATATTTACCAGCCGTCTATAGCGCTCGTTCTACTATTCTATTCCATGTATATTTATCGCCTATATAGCGCTCTGATTCTGTTATTATATATATGTATGTATGCCGGGTTCACACATCAATCGGGGTCATAAAGCACAATTCCCGGTCTTTAGAATCCTTAGAATAGTCATTAAGACTTTCAATATTGTAAAACTTGATTTTTAAAGAAAAGGAAATATTTTGGGAAAACAGTTATAAACTTTTTGTAAGGAAAAATCATGCATTGGGGTCAAAAGTTTAGTTAAAACCACTACTAATTTGATAGTAGGAACGATAACCAAAACTTTTATTAGCTATAGCATGGAAATAAGCTTAATGTAACGATAAGAAGGGATTTGGGAATAGTGGGCCCGCCTCGGTCCCACTATGGCGTACACAATTTACGTGTAAGACGTTTCATGACATTGCTTATGAGAGTTTTAAGGTAATCGGGTCTCTTTTATGCAAGTTCTAAAGGTCTAAGAAGTTTTCCAACATTTCGCACCATTTCTAGTTCAATCTTACCAATGAATAGTGGCGAATTTCAATCTTGATTTCGAGAAAAGGAATGATCCCCGAGGCCCGTATCCAACTTAGTACGTCTAAGACATGCCATAGAAAGAAGGGCGAAGTCTTACATACCTCTTCTCGCTCCTTCCTGCTACTCCGAATCCAAGTTGCAAATCCGCCAAAATCTATGATTTGGTCACATTTACCAATTGTCAATTTGAGCATCTAGAAGTTAGAATTCAAAGTAATCATTTGTCTACCGAAATTTCGGCAGCACTCCCTGTAAATATACCATGCCACCAAGTTTAACTCGGCCGATTTCAATCAACAACAATCCCGGGAATACAACCCGGCCAAACTAACCACAATCAAACCAACAATCATAATAACAATATCAATTCACAACATTTTCAAGACTTTCCAACCCAAATCTTTCAAATGTCTTAAGAACACCAACAATGCATTTATTTCTTTCAACTTCATAAACTGTATCAACAATCCGCATGCTAGCAACATCACTTCCATAAATTCAAGAAAACATATTGAAATCACATGGAACTCCAAATCAGCCCACATGGTTCTACATCTTCAACACAAGTTATTAAACCTTTATTTTTACCACATAATCCACAAGAAACAACGACCAAACGTTACATATAATTTGTTCATCATCCTCCCTCCAAAACAAAATTTCCCCCCACGGCACACACACAACATTCAAGGTTCCATAATTTTCCATTCATTTCAACACATTACAACAATCAACATATCAATTAAAATTGATTCATCACTCCTAGACATACAATACACATACACACGGCCTACACCATGCACCACACGGCCACAACCACAACTTCCATATTTCCATAAATTTTCATCCGTTTCTATACTCTACAATATGTACCAAACATCCATAACTTAATAATCAATTACTAGATAATATTAATTCATCACTTTACTCCAACACAACACATATATTCCGCCAACATACAACATGCATATTTCCATGTTTTTCATCCATTTCCATATACTAAAACATTCACAATCACCATAACACATGTAAAAGAGGATTAAAACTCACCTTTCTCACTTAGTTCTTCAACATGACTTAAGTGGGGAATTGCATGAACAAAGGCTTGGCTTGCCTCAACAATTGCTCCATGATGATTAGCATCTTCCAAAGGGTAGAAAACATAGAAGAAAATAATTTTTCTTGATCAATTCCTCATGGCCAATTTTTTTCATCATGGCCGAATGCCTACTATACTCCCTCTCTTCTTGTTTTTTTTTCTTTCTTTCTTGAATTAAAAGATGAATATATATATATATATGCACATCCTCCACCACTTTTCATATTTGCACTTAAGTTCCTCAAGTATGGCCTTGTATTCTCTTTCTCCCTTTCTAGACTTTTCTTCTTTTTCTTGATTTTTCTTTTCTTTTCTCTTGATTCTTCTTTAAGCTTAATCAAAGAAGACTAATTGTCTTCTTGAAGAAGCTTTGGCCCCCACATTTTTAAAATTTACAAATAGCCTCCATTACTTAAAATAAAGGCATATAGTGCACGGCCAACATGGCCCCTTCATGAATTTTTCTTGAACTTTGTAAAATTATCATTTTGCCCCTTGACTTCCACAATATTACCACGGCCCATTTTACGAATTTCTCTTCTTGCCCTAAGCCTTTCTCAATATCCCCACAATGCCAATACCCATAAATAATATTCCTAACAACTCGGACATTAAAATTATTTTTGAACATAGTCTTGACCTTAATTTCTTACCATTATCCCACAACGTCCGAACGTACGAAATACGGGCTATAACACTTACTCTCTCGTTGGTTGTCGCTCTGGCACATGCTCTAGAGAAGTTGATCGTGCTTGCCTCTATCCAGCCGCAGGGGCCTTGCCCCTGGCCGAGGCAGCTCCACGACCTCTAGCCTGGCCGCTGTCTCTCGCTTGTCCTCGTCCTCTCGTGCCATCCTTTGTAGAGGGCTCGGGCACCTCGTCCCTCGCGATCGTAGCTCATGTTCTCACCATCTGTGAGAGAATAAAAATGAATCAGATACCTATTCAAAAGTTTCATATACCAATTTGAATAAAATAGCACAAAAGAATGAAAGAAATTGAAGTTTTCTAAATGTCCCATAGCCTCTCGTAGATAGGTACGGAGCTCATTGTACCGATCCGTAAGACTCTACTAGACATGCTCTTATACTTATAGATCGGATAACCTAGGGCTCTGATACCAACTTGTCACGTCCCAAATCGGGCAACGTGTGGGCACTTACCATTTCCCACCTTGGTAGGCGAACCCTTTTCCAAATCATTTGTTCGACCACAATAAAGTAATTAAGACAATCGAAATACAAGTCTCAAACGTATATAATAATAATAATAAGGACAAGTAAATAAGTGCAGAAATAATACAACAATCCCAAGGAATCTGGTCTAGGGCCGTACAAGAGCCACTACTACAAATACTACAAGTCTGAATATGAATACATAGTCTAAAAAATGGAATACTGTCTCAGAATGTCAAAATAAGACAAGTAGATAAGAAGAGGCATCCGGGCTGCGGATCTGTCCAAGTGCTCATCCTGGATGCTCTTCAGCAAGCCTTATAAAATTAGCCACGAGGAGAGGAAGTCGACCCTGTCACGTACTCTGCACTCATAAAAGAATGCAACAAGGTAGTATCAGTACAAACACTATATACTGGTAGGTATCATAGGCCGACAACAGTTAGCTAACATATATAAAAAGAGAGACTAAAAGATAACAATGCTCACAATTAAGTATCAATCAACACAGTCCGAGAATTGTATCACGAGTACAGAAAGATCAATAACTGAATCATAGCCTATGGTGAAGCACCTAAACACAAGTCTGGCAAGTTACACACAAGTACAATCCACGAATCCGATCAATAGATGCAAATGAGATGATGATGATGAATGCATATGCAATGCAATGATACACACATGCTCCAGGCAGAATACCTCCACGCCTCGATAGTCATGACCCATGGGGGACCCGCGAAGTCCATGTACCTGTTGCGGCGCACAGCCCGGATGTTATATCCCGTATTTTGTACATTGGGATAATCCGAGCTAACCATGATAAGTTAAGGACAAGACTATTCCGGGATACGAGGTTGAGACTTTTGACCTCCGATATTGTTTTAAGGCATAAGTTGCTTATAATTTCATTGGTATGGAATATTAAGGAAAATTTGGGGTTAAAAGTGAATTATGGAAAGTAAATATTTCATGAAACCAAAGGCCAAGTTGGCCGTGCAAGGTGGGTGTGGGCCATGGTCCACATGGAAGCATAATATATGTATATGAAAGCTGACAAATTAATCTCATTCATCATCTTCACCCCTTAGAAGCTTGGAGAAAAAAAGGGAGCCATATTCGGCCATAGCAAGAAAAATTGAGGTCCAAAAATAGTGATCAAAAAAATATTTTCTTCTAGCAATTCAACCAATTGGAAGGTCCTTGTTAACGTGGAGTAGTTGTTGGAGTCAACAAACCATTCGTTTCTACCATTTACAACCCTAGCCAAGTTGAGGAACTAAGTGATAAAGGTAAGGTTTAATCCTCTTTTTCATGTGTTATGGATGATTTGTACATGTTGTAGTGTGTAGAAATGGATAAAAATCATGAAATCTTGCATGGTGATGTTGAGCCGTGTGTGTTGGGCTTGGCCGTGTATATGTTGTGTTGTGTAGGAGTGATGAACTAATTTTATTTAGTATGTTTGGGTCGTTGTGTTGTGGATTCTAGGATGCAAATGAAAGTTTAATGATTCAAATTGAAGTTATAGTCGTTTGTGGTTTGTTATAGAAGCTAATGGAATTTTAAGATAGTTTCTTGTATTGATGGGAATGATGTTGTCAACGTGTGAATTGTGGGTGTAGTTGATGAATTTGGAAGAAAGAAATGTGTTGTTGTTGTTCCCATGGAAGTTGGAAGATTTCGGGTTATGTGGTATTTTGATTGGGTTGTTTTGCATATTGTGCGGATTGTTTGAAGTGTTCTTGAATCTTGTTTGAATGATCTCGGATTAGTGCTTGAACATGTGAGCGTTAATGTTGGCTGGAATGTATGTAGTTGAATTGAAGGTAAATGGAATGTTGTCGAATTATGTAGAAAAGAGTTACTAATGTTAGAATGCGTGTTGAATTGATTGTTGATGATTTGGCCGAGTTGAATTCTTGGGGTTGTTTAATTTATAGGGGAAATGCTGCCCAAATTTCTGTAGATAAAGTGCTAGTTTGGGATGGAATCCCTAAGTATCTATAGCTAATGTTTTGTATATAATGACGTTGTTGTAGATCTTGGGAAGCCCGAGACTTCAGTTCGGATTAGCTTAGGAAGCGGACGAGGTATGTAAAGCTTACCCTCTCTTTCTTTTGGCATGTCTTAGACGTAAATAAGATATGATATGAGCCTTGGGGTAGCTCCATTCTTAAGATCCGAGCATGTATACGATTCTTATTCACTTCTTGATGTTAGCATTCTTAATATAGTCGTATTTTGGTTCTTATGTCTTTTGTATGATTGGTTATTAAATGTTGCATAAAGAGTTTTGTTCCGAAAAGCTTCTATGTTGAATATTGTCCCTAACTTTCATAGAAGGGCTCGGATCGCTTTGATACGTTCGTAAAAGATTCTATAACGAATAATGCCCGTAACTTTCACAGGCGGGCTCGGATTGGCTTGATACATGTTTATGATCCCTGAGACGTTATGTGACATACTTCGTAATAATATTTCAAGAGTCCTAAGTGTGACCATTATTCAGATACTCGAGCGTTGATTTGTCTACTTATCTATTGAGTCGGAAATGACGATTTATATGCATATGGTTTCTCACTACTCTGCTCGTGCGAGCTGTTATTACTTCTTTCACTGAGTCCCGGGCCAGGACATGTATTCGTGCACAACTCCACCGCATTATTCACCGCGTCCCTCGCACTCGAGGGCGGGGCACGTTATATGTATATGATGATATTCACCGTGTCCCTCGCTCGTAGGGCCAGGCACGTTATATGATATACGATGATATGATGATATGGGGGAGGCGGCCGGGATGGCATATGATGAGTTCATTCACCGCGTCCCTCACTAGAGGGCCGGGGCACGTTATATGTATATGAATATGATGATTTTATTTACCGCGTCCCTCACTAGAGGGCCGGGGCACGTTATATGTACATGTTATACATGCATATGTACATGATGATATTTTACTTATGTCACTCAGCCCCATAATGGGCGGGATATGATATTGATACGCATGATTTATGTTTCAGAGGCAAGCCTTATGATTTTCTGTACTCCTTACTTCAGTACGATTCTGCTTACTGTATTCCATGCTTTACATGCTCAGTACATATTCCGTACTGACCCCCTTTCTTCGGGGGCTGCGTTTCATGCCCGCAGGTATAGACGATCGATTTGGTGACCCGCCAGTCTAGGATACCGATTCTGCTACTTTGGAGCGCTCCCTTGTCCGGAGCCCATATTTTGGTACAGATTCCTCCGTTGTATATATGTATGTTTATTCAGGGGTACGGCGGGGCCCTGTCCCGTCATATGATTTTGTGATTACTCCTAGAGGTCTGTAGACACATGTGTGGGTTGTGAATAGTTACTGTTCGGCTATGTCTGTGTGATTTATGTTTTGGGCGGTCCCATCCGCAGTGACAGCCTTGCCGGCTTATATGCGATATGTATACATATGTTTATAGATAAAACAGTTTGAGACGGCGACTGACCTGTGTATGTATATAAGTTGTTTATATGCTGATTATGGTTAATAGGTGTGTGTGGGTGTCCAGCTCGGGCACTAGTCATGGCCCACGGGGTTGGGTCGTGACAAAATTTTCGATCCATATATATATATATATATATATATATATATATATATATATATATATATATATATATATATATATATATATATATATGGGAACGTGCAACACTGTCCAAAATAGGTTTTAATATATGTTGCGGCGCGCAACCCGATCCAATATAAGTATAAGATATGTTGCGGCGCGCAACCTGATCTAATTGTATGAGTATGCATGTGTCACGACCCAACTAGGGGCCGTGACGGGAACCCGATACTTGTACCGAGCACCCCTTATCTCGCATCCTATTCTCATTATCAAGTAGGCCGTAGGAGCTGTGCCAATTTTTTTCTTTTTGTTACAGAACATTTACATTAGCAGCGTCATCATAAACATAGACTAGTAAACTTTGCTATCCCGTTATACAAAGAATACGAACAATCCAAGATACAAACATCTAACGTACACATCCGTTCACGAGCCTCTAATCATAGTACACATATACGAAGAAGCGGCCGAGCGCCGTCGTGCCCGCATATATATACACAAAATAGTACCAAGGGAATGAGGCTCCGAACAACCGGAGCGCCGCTCGTCGCTGGCGAGGCTTCTAAGAACCAAAACCGTTCGTCCGCCGACCGCGTGGCATGAAACGCGGCGTCCACAAGAAGGGACGTCGATGCGAATAATGTACCGAGTATGTAAGGCATAAATGATAACATAGTAAATGAATATAGAGTATAAGTCATAACGAATAGATATACGCAGCTTATCCCGGTGCGTATAACTTTGTATACGTGTATGCCCCCGTAGGAAGATACCACGCAAGCTTAGCCCATTTTTCGCACACGGTGTCCCGTATCCCCGTATACAATGAAAGAAATGCATTTCGGTAAACGTATTTCTTTCTTACATTCACGTACGCCGAATACATCAGCTCTCCCACCCCCCTCCCAACAAAAGATCCCAATACAACATGTCATATATACCATACATCGCATATACGTACGCCGCGTGACGGCTCTCCCGTATCCCGCGTCCGGGCATCCCGCGTCCGGATGATAAGCCACCGAATCGGGGACACGGTTCTCTCCCCATACCCCACATTTACATATACATATACATATACATATACATATCCGTGCACATATACGGGTATCAGAAAGCGAGGTTACCAATGAAAAGTGTCATTATGAGAGAAACATCAAATAGGGCCATAAGGTGTAGTTTCATCTACTTAGAATCTTTACAGCAGTCATTCCCTATAATAGAGTTGAGATATTAAGAAATCATTTAACATTTCCATATATTCATTTTTATAGCAGAACATAGCGTCAGCATATCTATCGTAGGCGTTTTCTCATTTTCGACTCCATCGTTATCACAGTCATCGTAGACATTTTTTTTTACATTAGGATAGTGCTGTACCCATCGTTTGATCATCGGGACGAGGATCAGAAGTTTCCTTAGGAGCGATAGAGAAAATCCGGGAACAATGGGCCCACCTCGGGCCGAATGAGATAGCGTACATAATTTACATATGATACGTGTCATGACGTTACTTATGAGGATCTTAAAGTATTCGGGTCCTCTTTATGCAAGTTCTAGAGACTTGGAAAGGTTTTTCAACATTTTGCACATGTTCTAGTTCAATTCCACTGAATGAAAAGGGGGAAACTTAGGGTGCGGATTCCGGAGAATAGGGTTGTCCCCGAGGCTCGTATCCAACTTAGTACGTCTAAGACATGCCATAGAAAGAAGGGTGAAGCCTTACATACCTCTTTCCGCTCCTTTTTCTATTCCAAATTCACGTCGCAATCTCGTCAAAATCTGCAAATTGGTCGGGTTTACTAAAACTCTTATTAGGATTCTTAGAGTTAGAATCTTAAGGAAACACTTGGCTACCGAAATTTCGGCAGCACTTCCTTTGTAAATATACCATCCTCAACATTCAATATAGCCAAATTTCTCATCAATCACGATCCGGGAATTCAAACCCGGCCAAACTATTAACATAATTCAACAACCACACTAGCGATTTACATATTCACTTCAAGATGCATCATAACGACTTGATCACTTTACTACTTCTTTGACAACCTACCAACTCCAATGAAGACAATAACAACCTTGTAACATATTCCAACAACACCATTCCAATACCATTATACTTCATACATGCAAAAACATAACATTCAATTTTACATAATCTTTCAACATAAGCTTTCAACTACTAATATTTCACTACGCTTATTAGGCTCTCGTTTGTAATATAAGCCCCATAACATAACGACCAACATACTAAATAAAACATGCTCACTATCCATTCACCATACCACTCACACATACGGCTATATACACACCACACACTACACGACTTCAACATGCATGCACAACTATAATCTCTCCAAACTCATTCAACTTCCATTTTCAACATAACTTCCACAACAATAGCAACCAAACACTCAATAAAATAATTAAAACATGATTCCTATATACCTATACATGTTCGGCCATGCCCCTATATTCATGTCCTTCATGAATTTCATTTATTTTTGTATTCTACAACATGCATAAACACCCATAACATATAAAAGAGGAATTAAACCTTACCTTTCCCTCAACTCTTCACTTGGTTAAGAACTCCTACTTGCATGAATATGAAACTTTCTTGCTCCAATAGATACTTCACCTTGTTAAGGACCTTTCAATTAGTGGAACTACTATGAGGAACAAATTTTCAAGGTAAGATTCTTGGTCTCTCTTTTTTTTTTCCTTGGCCGAATCTACTTGTCTCTCTCCTTCAAATTTTTCTTTCTTGAACCTTCTTGAATTATGAAGAAAAATAGAGGTTAGCCTCCATTTTAATCACATGGATTTAATTTCACATGGGCCTTGGGCCATAACCATAATCGGTTGGACTCCCCATTTTTCTTGAAATTTTTCCAAGCCCAATCAATTCATAATTAGTTCTTGTAATTCATGAAAAATTATTTTCCCATTTCCAAACTTACCCTTAGCCTCCCTCCATATTTCTACGAGTCGTATTGCGAATTTCCCCCTTTCGCCCTTAGCCATTCTTAATATCTCCACTTCTAAATTGTTCATAAACCATTCATATGCTTAACGAAACAAAATATGGCCTTGCTCGTTGTCCTCCCGCGATTGTCTCGAATTATCCGATTGCACAAAACGCGGGATATAACAGCATGCTTGAATGATATCAATGCCAATGAGAATCTATCAATATCAATAGTGCCACATATTACACATATCATGAGAATCTATCAATATCAATTGTGCCACACATGGACACAGATTACAATATCACGAATAAATCACTTCCTTCCTCTTTACAAGACAATACCTAATAAATGAGAGATACGGTTTGACAATCGCGAGAAGGCAACTCAACATCAAGTCTAGTATCACAAACGTGGCAACAAGCTAATAGATCACAATAACGAAACAAGCCATAATCAAACTACAGTACCAACCTAAGTAATCCATCCTAACTTCATACCCGAAGGCGTAACATGCTTTCCAATCACTAACTCTACATATGCTTCACTAACTGAAGTCTAACCATAAGGTAAGCTGTATCCTACCTGGTAGCCGAGCAGGAGCCACGAACAATCACACATTTGCCTTGCCTTTACGGAGCGCCTCCAAATACTCAAAGTCTATCCATAATCAAATTCTAAGTTAGAAAATAGGAAGAACAATACCCATATTGCTAGGATATCTTTCGAATAAAAATCAACTATGGAAAAAGCAAGAAACGGGCACATAAGGGTAAAACAGTATTTCAAAAGTGAAGTCGGTAACCCAACATTCTAGAAGTTCAATTCTACTATTCAATTGCTAGATTAACTCAAGAATAGGTCAAATACATCATTCACATCAAAATCCCCAATTTGGGTATAAACCCTAACTTTCAAACCTTTAATTTCATCAACAATAATGGAAGATTCAAGCCTATTAGTTACTAAATCATCAAATTCCATACTTAGATTAGTCAAATCTACCAACAATTCTCATTTAGGAAGACTTTAACTCAAATAATGAAATAGACATCAAAACCCATCTTTCCTCTTAAGTTCTATAGAGATTCTAACATTGATTCAAGCTAAGGGAAAGATAAAGGAATGGATTTAAGGTTAGAGAACTTACCCACAAGAGAAATCAGCCAAAAACTCTCCAAATCGCCTCAAAGGATGCTTAGAAACAATAAATGAAGTGATAGGAAACGAAGGGTATCAACTAAGCATTAAAAAAGATTCTGGTCCCGTCATTCGCTGCAGCGGGTGGACTGACCGCAACAGCAGGCCCGCCACGGCGGTACCCCTCTTAAAGTCACGCATCCGCCACAGCGGATCACCGTCTGTTGTGGCGACTCCTATCCATATCCTCACTCACGCTAGAGCGGACCTGGCCCTCACTGTGGCGGATCTGCTACGGCGGATCTGGTGCAGCTACGGAGGACACCAGACACCAAAAATGTTACACCTTAGAAATTTCCCCTTAGGGTACAGTGAGTAGACTAACGAAGGTCATGACATTCACGAGGTTTGGACAAGTAGGAGATAGTAGTTGATGGTCCTAATTAAGATTTCCAAAGACATCCGAGTTAAGGAAAGAAAGATGCTAAGGAAAGCGAGTTATAAGTCGAGCGTATCGGGTAAGAACTTCGAGTATTACGCTAATGGTGTAGGAATGATGCCCTAAGGAAGATTTATAACGTCCTTAGAATGGTAATGATAAACAAGTGTTAAGAAGGTTCCATAAGGATCGGAGATCAAACGAGTCGACGAAACAACTCTCGAAAAACTGGACAAATCTACGGCCAGACATACTGGCCGTATAAAATGTATGGACCGTATGTCCAACCGTAGATTCAGCCCAAAATATAATAATCCACTGGACCAGATCTATGGCCAGACATACGGCCCATAGAAAACATACGGACCATATGTTGGTCCGTATATTCCAATCGGGACTGAACTTGATTTTATATAAGGGACCCTTTTCATTTCATTTTTCATTTCATCTTCCACCTCCACCATTCAAGAAACCTATAGAGTGTTCCAAACATTTCATCCATAAGAAAACAAGAGGAATCAATGATCATCAACAAGAAATCAAGTGAACCAAGTGAAGGAAACCCATTAAAAGTCATACAAATCAAGAAAATCGTAAGAGAGATAAAATAAGGTTTTGGTGGAAAAGGTGGATTGTCATCCAAAGCTTGTTTCTCTATTATTTAAGGTAAGTTTCATGATCCTTACATGTTTTTTGAAGTATTTATAAGTTGAAACACATGGATTGTAGAAGAGTATAGGAAATGGGTCATAAAAATGTGAATAGTGCCATTAGTGAGTAGTAGTTGAATTGAATCATGAAAATGGTTGTGTTGATGTTATAAATGACGTTTAGAACATGAAATGAGTATTGTATAAGAAAGAACGCGACAATAAACTTTGGTCATGAATATGGAGAATTGGAGTGAAATTGTGAAAAGTGAATAACGTAAATGAATGACGATTATTGCTAGCGATATTATGAATGTTGGGAGTTGATATGGAATATGGCGGAAGGTAGTATAAACAAAGGAAATGCTGCCCAAATTTCTATAGCTTTAGTAAGTATGTTTTCACGATGATATAGCTAATGTTGATACGAATTCTCTTGAAGGTATAAACGAGTGCATTAAAGGAGAACGAGCAAGCGATAGAATAGTTAAACGACAAAGGTATGTGAGGCTTAACCCTTCTTTCTAAGGCATGAATCTTATGCATGATTTTCCTTCCTCTTCGTGAATTTCCTACATCCTAAAGGACTAAAGGCCTATGTTCATAAATGGTCATACGAGACAAGAAATGTGATATGAATACGACGATGATGATGCCAAGCTTAAGTCTAGAGACGACGATATAATGTATCTACGAAGCTAATGATGTTTACCATGATCCACTAATGTCTTCTTCATGTACACTCACCTTAACGTAGTCCTTCCAAGGTGAGATATGACGACTATGGTTACTCCATAAAGTAATCGGGGGTTTACGACCTTAAGTCACCCCGACATAGTTATGGTTGCTTTCAAGTCCTAAGGTATAGATTGATGATATACGTATAATGATATTAATTTATGATAGAACCATGATATGCACATGAAGTGAATGATAGTGATAAGTCTATGATATGTATGATGATAAATGCATGATATATGATGATGATGATGTGATTCCACCGCGCCTAATTGGCCGGGCATGTCACCGCTAAGGCGGGCTGCATACGATTCCACCGTGCCTAGATGGTCGGGCATGTCACCGCTAAGGCGGGCTGCTATGATTCCACCGAGCCTAGAGGGCCGGGCATGACACCACTAGTGGGCGGTATACGATGGTTACCGGACGCGGTTACCGACGTGATAATGTATGATTGATGTGACGATGCATGTATGGCATGATGATGTATATGTGATATGATAAGGCATACGCTATGATAATGTACGCGGTAATGTGCTTATGTATGATGAATGTATACGAAATATATCTATAATTACAAGGGTACACAGGTTGTATCCTCATCTCATGACTTATGATATTCTTATTATGCCTATTTCATTCCTGCCTTACATACTCAGTACAATGTTCGTACTGACGTCCGTTTTCTTTGGACGCTATGTTCATGCCCACAGGTAGGCAAGGAGATGGTGCCGATCCATAGGAGCTAGTAGCCGACTTGCGAGCACTCCCTTGTCCGGAGGTGCCCTTGATTATTCTTTTGGTACATATATGTATATATTCATGATTGGGCACGACGGGGTCCTGTTCCGCCCATATGTCTAGTACTCCAGTAAAGGCTCGTAGATATGCAGTGTGGGTATTATGGTCCCATAGTCTTCATGTATATGCATGTATATATATATTTTGATAGCCGAAGGTCTTGTGTTTATAAAAGTAAATATGTTTCAAATGATAATAGATTTCTATGATTATGAGTATATGTTATGAGTAAGAGCAGATAAGTAACAGAATGAGCGGTGTTCGGCGGTTAGCCCCGGATACCCGTCATCGCCCGTAGTTCGGGTCGTGACAAAAAAAATCTAGGTTTTCACAAATCCAGTCCCGAAATCTGACAATTACCCTAGACCTCACAGACACAAATCAAACATGTATTCACACATAAAAATACGCTATGGATTCACTCGCGATCTCGGAATTCCCAACGTAGATCTGTTTGACCGGGTCAACACCCAATGGCTAAATACTAACTTTCCAACCAATAACCCGAAACGCTCCCAAGTGCCTTGGGAACCGAACCGAACATCCCACTAAGTCAAAATTGATCATCTGGACCTCTTGAAATTGACGAATTTTCAAAAAAAGTTGGTTTACCCAAAAGTCAACTATTGGTCAAATATTTTTCACTTTAAGTCTCTATTTCACAAAAAAGACATCATGAATCTCGCCCGATCACCTCAGGAACCGTACCACCTATCCCTGCGGGTCAAAATTGTACTAATAGGGCTCCAGGAAGGGTCAACGGGGGGTAAAAGGGTCAAAAGTGCTATAACGACCAAACGGATCGTTACATCTGGTTATTCCTATGATGGTTTTAATATACTATATATTATTTATTTCAATAATAATATTTATTTGTGCTTATTTTTGGCAAGTGTTGATGCAAATATTCAGCATGCTAGACTTGAGCCTTGTTGGTTAACAACGAAAGAATCTTTTAGGAAAAAGAGTTTTACTTGGTGCTATAGATAAAGTAGATTTGTCTACTTGTTAATATTGTCTAGCTGGGAAAAAAACCATTTGGAAAAGTAAATGTGTTGGTGCTCCATTGCAATTTATTCATCTGACATCAATGATTCAAACAAATGCAATTCCATTTAAGTTATCTAATGTTATTCCATATGAGTTGCGGAAAAATAAAATTTTATTGAGAATTTTGCACAGTATGACAATAGTGCTTACTAAATGACATAAAATAAATAAAAATTTAGCAAATTGTCATCCCACAGCCAATTCCCACGTTTAGGCTATATCATAACTGAAAAAATCTTCCTTTAAAATAGCTTTACATTTTCAATTTAATCCAATTACTTCCCCAAGTCTCTCAAATCTTCTCCCAAATCTCTCTCCAAACTCAAATCTCTCTGCAAATACGCATACTGTTCAATTCTGGCAAAAGGATTTCAAAGAAATACAGAAGCTAACAAAATTTTATCCTGTAGCCAAAATGGCATATGAATATGTTCCCGTTCTTCATTAATATTGCATCTTTGTGTTAAAAATACTGTTGATCAGGTGTAAGATCTCATAGCATGTATTATGTCACGTCCCTAATCGGGGAACATGCCGGCACCTACCCTTTTCCCACCTGGTAGGAGAACTCGTCCCTTAATCAACATTCGATCAACAATAAAATAACCCAACCAACATAAATATCTAACAAGTCTGAAATAGATAAGTAAATAAGTGCGGAAATATTACATCAACCCCAAATCTGGTCTAGGCCGTACAAGAGCCACTACATAAGGAAAAGTCTGAATACATAGTCTCAAAATGAAATACTGTCTGTGGATCTGTCCATGTGCTCACCCTAGATGCTCGTCAGCAATGCCTCGAGAGTCAGTCTCGAGGGGAAGAAGTTGATCCAGCCACATACTCTGCACTTATAAAAGAATGCAGCAAGGTAGAATCAGTACAACAACACGTACTGAGTAGGCATCATAGGCCGACAACAGTTAGCTAACAGATATATCAGTAAGAGACTAAAAGGTAGACATGCTCACAACAAGTACAACTAACACTGTCCAAGAACGGAATCACAATCACTAAGTACCAAGTCAGAATGTCACCACAAGTACAGAATACCAAGTCCAAATACCTCCACAAATATATATCACCAAGTTTGAATATCATCGCAAGTACCAAGTCCAAATACCTCGACAAGTATATATCGCCAAGTCTGAATATCATCGCAAGTACAAGTACCAAGTCCAAATCCAACAGCAGGAATATGTAAATAAGAATGCAATGCAATGATACACACACGCTCCAGGAGAAATACCTCTATGCCTCGATAGTCATGACCCATGGGGGACTCGCGAAGTCTACATACCTGTTGTGGCACACAACCTGATCCAATATTTATTGCGAAACATGCAACCCGGTCCAATATATGTTGCGAAACTTACAACCCGGTCCAATACATGTGTTGCAAAGACGCAACCCGATCCCAATGTATCAGTAGGAATGCATGCATAATATCAATGTCAACGAGAGTATATCATTGCCAAATAATGCCACACATGGACACATATCACAATACCAATCTCAATATTAATTCCTTCCTCTTTACAAGACAGTACTTAAAAATTGAGAGATACGGTTTCGCAATCATGAATAAAGGACTAATTATCATGTCTAGTGTCACACACGTGGCAACAACGCAATAGATCACAACAAGAAAACAAGCCACAATCAAACAATACCAACCTAAGTAATCCATCCCAACTTCATACCTGAAGGTGTAACATGCTTTCTCTAACAATCACTAACTCTACATATGCCTCGCTAACCAAAGTCTAACTATAAGGTAAACCACAACCTACCTGGTAGCCGAGCAGGAGCCACGAATAATCACACCTTAGCTATTCCCTTTCATAGCGCCTCCAAATACTCAAAGTCTAATCATATTCAAATTCTATATTAGAAGTAATGAAGAACAACACCCATACTGCTATACTTATCTTCCGAATCAAATTCAACTATGAAGAAAGGGGAAAACAGACCCACAAGGGTAAAACGGACATTTTAAAAGTAAAATATGCTATTCAACGTTCTAGGAGTTCAATCCTACTAATCAATTTCTAGAATAGCTCAAGAATGGATCAATTTCGAGATTCAAGCGAAAACCCCCAATTTAGGTATGAACCCTAATTTTTCAACCTTCAAATTAATGAACACAAATGGAAGATTCAAGCCTATTAGCTATGAAATAATCAGATTCTATGATTAGATTAGTCAAACCCATCAACAATTTCCATATAGAAAGACTAGAACTCATTTCAAGATGTTATCATCAAAACCCATTTTTCCTTTTAGATTCTATTGGATTCTAGAACGGATTCAAGCTTAAGAAGATTAAAATAATGAATGCTAGGTTAGGAGACTTACCATAAGGAAGAATCAGCCAAGAAATCTACAATTTGCCTCAAAAATGTTTAGAAAGTAATGAATGAAATGATAGGGGTTTGAGGATTTTATCCTAACCTTTAATGATTCTTGAAACACGTAATCCCGCTGCAGCGGTCACGATTCTACTACAGCGGGCTCGCTGCAGCGCATCTGCCACAGCGGACAGGCCCAACCAAACATCGATTTCCCACTTTAGCGGCCAAGACCTCGCTATAGCGGTACCGCTATGGCAGGTCTGGTGCCGCTACAACGGACAACAGATACCAGAAAATTTTGGTTTTTCACCAACACACTCCCGAAATTCGAAAATCACCTGAGACCTCACAGACACAAACCAGACATGCATTCACACATCAAAACACGCTACGGACTCACTCGTGGTCTCGAAATACCCAACGGAGGTCTATTAGACCAGGTCAACACCCAATGGCCAAAATCAACCATTCGGACCTCTCAGAACCGACAGATTCTCGAAAAAGGTCTGTTTACCCAAAAGTCAACTATTGGTCAAACATTTTTTACTTTAAAGCTCTAATTCGCACAAGTCATCATAAACCTCGCCCGATCATCTCGAGAATTGTACCATCCATCCCGCAGGTCCAAATCATACTCATAGGGCTCGTGGAAGGGTCAACGGGGGTAAAAGGATCAAAACGCTATAACGACCAAACGGGTCATTACATTATATACCAATTAAACAATCGCTTGTCCTCGAGCGACAAAGAAGGAAATGGAGGGAAGTACCTGAGTCAGCAAACAACTAGGAATATCTGGTAGGCATATCTGACTCAGTCTCTCATATGGCCTCCTCAACAGGACGATGCTTTCATTGCACCTTAACAGAAGCTATCTCCTTAGATCTCAACTTTCTAACCTACCTATCTAGAATCGCTGTAGGCTTCTCCTCGTAAGACAGATTCTTATCAAGCAACACAGAATCCCAACGACCAATATAAGTCCTGTCTGAAGGATACCTTTTCAGCATAAAAACATGGAAAATCGTATGAACACACAGCGGGCCGGTGCAGAAAGCCAACTCGCCAGCAACATCACCAACTCGACGGAGAATCTCAGATGAGCCAATGTACCTCGGGCTAAACTTGCTTGTCACGCCCCAAAACCCACTTTAGACGTGACCGGCATCCGACGTCATGAATAATATCGAAAGAACCTTATAAATCAATAGCGTCAAACCCTTTTTTGATAATCTTTCATTATTAAATTAAACAAGCGATAAATAACTAATAAAAATTTAAGATCACAATTATAAAACAAAATCAGCGGAAGTCTAATATAAATGAATAGTGATGAACGTGGAAAACGCCTCAAAAGTCATAGGAGACTTCAACATCTACCCATAGTATGACACTTGTCTATGAACCTTCTAAGAAAAATAAACTAACTCAGGACACAGCCCGAAACTACTAAGGAGTAATATTTGACTCGAATGAAAACCCACGAACAAATGTGTGGGCTCACCAACTGTCCGAAAAATGTAAGTACTCTAACCCGTGAGATGCTGTACGTACCTTCTCTTCTTTGTTATCTAACATGTGCAAACAAAAACAACAATGGTATGCACAAGTCTTGAGTACTCGATTGAGTGCCTCGGGGACAATAAGTAATATAACAAAAAATATAATCAGTGATACAATTTCAACTACAAATAGTTGGAAATCCAGAGATAAAAATAGACCAACAATTTCACAACCATCAATAGAGATACCATAAATTGGTATATAATTCAGTTCCAACTCATTATGTCTTTAAGTACAATTCCAGTATTTCCAGTGCTTAGTAAAAACAGTTCCAATGGAATAGTTTAAAACCAAACACAAGAATCGTACAACTCATCATTATCAATAGAAACCCATCAAGACACGTATATATATATATATATCTTTTCCGATTCAGTATACTATTTATTACCATTTGAGTCTGTTACTGTTACACCTCGTAGTTGCGTATGTTGAGATTCAAGCTACCTTTCAGGAGGTCTGTGAGCTTATATATGTTTAACTTATGGTTACAAGGGATTTAAGTGCATATTGTAAGCTATGGAAGGATTGAAGGGCAAGCGAATTAAGAAAATTAAATTTGTTGAAACTTGAAAGAGAATATGAGGGGTAATTTTGGCTCAACATGGAGAAAGAATATCTTTCAGTAGATGAGGAGTTTTGAAGCAAAGTAAAAGCCTAAAATGAAGTTCGTCGAGTCTAGCTTCCAACCCAATAAACCTCTTGTCGATAGGAACTCGGAGTAGAGAATTATGGACGTTACAAGTTCAGCTGACAAAGCAAAAATGCGTGCTACGGTCTTGCTACGGCAAGCATTACGTGACTCGAACTTGCTACCGCTCTTTCTGATGGCCCGACCAGACTATTTATTTAAGGACCAAATCTGATCCAACACCTCATTTTCAGCCAAGAATCCTCCAAATATTTCCCAAACCTTC
>NW_026713471.1:0-33130 GCF_029784015.1 Lycium ferocissimum | reverse complement strand
TGCTTAGGATTAATTTTATTAGGACAAATTTCCCGCATGACTAAGCTTGCACTGATCAAAGACGTTTTGGGATGCAAAACTCGAGGAACTTACGGATTCTAATATAGTATATGACAAATAAGAAATACATACGACACAAACAAATTAATTGTGAAGTAAAAAATTAAGGAAATAATTTCTTTAAGTAAAAATCTTATTCGGTTTGAAATTCCAAAATAGTACAGGTTCTTACACAATTCAAACAAATATTTTAACAGCCAGAATTTTAAGTAACAAGCCCGAAATTTTAGGCAAATATCAAACGAAGTATTAGAAAACGATTAAATGACTATTTTATCCAGTGTAAAATCTAGTTTTAAAGGGTAAAAAGGATGAATGACATTTCGCTAAACGTCATCATGCTTTTAATATAGCATATATATAGAACAACAATTATAAAGAAGTCACACAAGCAAGCGCGACTTGGAAAGTAAACATCTGGACAAGTCGTGTACATTTTGTTTGAAAGAGAGAGAAAGGAGACACTTTCAGAAAGATCACATTCAAATTACATAACATTTTACCGTCCCTTTCCACCCCTTTCCTAATTCCAAATATGAAAGACTCGGTAATTTAAGTTGCATCATAGACCTCTACTATTTCTTACACGACTCACATTTGTCATGTAAATAAAGGCCGACCCTAAATTGTGTCAAGTTGGCCTGTTGCATGACTTAATATTTCTGAAGCAGGTCTTTCATGTAAAACATTTTTAGCAATCCCATATTTTCCCTGCAAACTAAAGAGGAGGGGGCGGAGCGCATTATGTTTTAACTTTTTGACACTAAACTTTTCTTTCTTAGCACCCGTTTTTTCTTTCTTAGCACCCGTACCATCATAATTTCATTGATTGTTTTGTTTTCCTTGTAATTTAACTTGCAACATCATATTTTTCATCATTGCCAACATATCAAGCCATCAAATCCTTATACCTTCTTAACGGCGGTGTCTTCACCTAGGAGTTTAGGATGGAGTGGGATGCATATTATACAAGGCACTGCACCTCTATAAAATACTGCGCCACAGCAAATGCAGATTAACAGTAACACCGCAACTGATTCAAATTTTTACTTTCATATATAAACATCAAACTATGATTTCCCCCTCTTGCTTGAGCCAAGAGCATGAATGATGAGGTTACTTGCTTTGCAGACAAAACTCATTCCGTACCTTACGAGTTCATATAACTTTTCAACTTCTAATGAAAAGTATAGCTTCGATTCCCGAAACTGGAAAAGCTTGACGCCTTCTACCTTGCTGGAACTCTGCTGTCCCTTCAATCTTTGGTGGCTGACCTAAGACTAAATCCTTCTTACCAGTCCTACTCCTACGAGATTCATCACCTTCTCTTTCAGGCTGTTGTTTACCTGGATCTTCTCCAAATACCACTTGCTTCCTTGCTGCTTCATAGTCAAAAGGCTGAACCTTCAACTGACCTTCATGTGCTTGTGGTTTCTCAGCAAGCTTCGCCTTACTTTTTTTATTTATCGAATGGAAACACTTGTTGAAGCCAGAGGAGAGATTAGACAAGGCCATATTCTCATCCCCTTCATCCATCTCCTCAACAGAAACTGCATTTTTGGTTTCCCCACACTCAGGCTGATTGTTAGTAGCTTCTGAATCATCTTTGACTGGTTCCTCAATATCTGAATTATTGTGCAGTAAGATAACATCTTCTAACTTTGAAGTAGCTACCGGCATGGCAAAGGAGTTTTCCTGTTCTCTGGTTGATAGCTCACCTTTTACTGATTCCCCATCATCTGAATCAGTCTCCAGGGCTATAACGTCTAACTTGGAATTAGTAGCAACAGGTTCCCCTCTATGGTTAATTTCCAATGGTTTAGAAGGGTCTGTTGCAGCTTGCTGTATCCGCTCAATCCCACCTGAAAATGCATGGAATGGAAGGCTCACTGAAGAATTGATCTGCTGCACTTGGATCTCTTCCGGCTCCTGCATATTTAAAGAATTCAGGAGGCATCAACAAAACTGATCATAGCTTTAGAGAAAATAAGTACACGAGTCCAACTAATTAGAGCAATTCGAACTTCCGAGGCTTAGCATTTGACAATGCAACAGTGTAAGCTACTTATAAGAGAAACAAATAAATCAAATAATACAAGGTTGCAGAGGATACTTTTTTATCAGGATGCAGCTTCCTCTTTGCTGTACTCCCTAGTAACATCCCAAGACCGCGGCTGGGCTTCTTAATTGCCTGAATAGTTACTTCCACCTGAAATGAGAAACATCCTTATCAGTTAAACCATGAACAAGAAAGAATCTAGCGCTCTAGAGAGATGGAAACTAAGACTCAACAAATGTTCATCAACCTGTCCCGAAGGGGTAGCTTTTAAATCACCATATTCATTACAACGTTCAGAGGTGTCACCAGGTCCACCAAAACCAACTTTGGTGACAGCGCTTTCTGGTTTCAGAGATTCGTTTTGTTGCTGTATTGAAGCTAGAATGTGTTTAAAGACACTAGCATCAGGTGAACTACAAACATTTGAAGTTTCTGTCCCTGTTGTTGGTTTCAGTGGCTCAGAAATTTCAACCAACATTTCAGCACTCCCAGTAGCCACAATGTTCTCTTCAGCTGGCTGCACAAAATGCAGACGACATACTTAGGATGAATAATAATTGGTAGAGTTCTGAAAATACAAGGAAAAAGTTCTCTCAAATATGAACCAAATATTTGGAGAAAGTTACGTTTGTTTTTGCATTTGTAATACAATGAGGAATAGACAACTATAGAGAAAAAATACACTTATTTCAACGTAATGTGACAAATGTTTGTTTAACAAGCGAAGATGTCAAAAGGAATCCGCACTAATATAAACAGTATTATTTCAGAATAAATGCTTAGGGGAGCACGGGTACAGATGGAAAGGAAAAAGATGGGGTTAAGACTTTTGGTGAGGAAAGGATATTTGACAATTATCAAAAGATGTAGGGGACACGTATGTAAACTACTTGGTCAAACCAAAATATCATTAAGCTGAAAAGCCATAAGGTGGGGATGCCCAACTTGTGGCTTTTGGCTTGAAAAGCTAGTTTGACCAACTTTTAAGTCAATCCAAACACCCTTTTGTTATGACAAGGAAACACAGTAAATCATCTGCAGGTCTTTGGCCTTTGGGTGCGCAAAATAAGGATAAACAAAAATGAATTTGTATTAGTGCTTTGACAAACCACACAAGAGAGATAACTACTCGCAGAAACTAGGCAAGCTTTAACCAAAAGAGGGAAAGGAATTTGACCCGAGAGAATAAGACAAACTCCCCTACTTTCATAGGCGGGGGGGTTTCAAACCTAAGACCTCCATTATGAAAGCCCATTCATACCAATTGAGCCACACCACTGCGGGTAATCCAAACACCCTCATAGCTAACGTTTGGCCATAGATTCCCAAAAAAAATTTGAAAAACTTGATTTGGGTGAAGTTTTTCAAGTTTTGAAAATGTGTTTTGCCATAGTTTTCAAAGTGGCACATATTTCACTTTTTGTTTTGGAAATATGAAACATTACTTATACCAATGGGATTCTAAAAACTATCAAGAATACCCAGCCATACAAAATATACATAAGCTGGGCTCTGTAATCCCAAAATTATCAAAGAGTTCATGATGTTTTAATAACAAGCTATTCTTGCTAGATAACATAATCACTATCTCTACAATTCAAATTACAACACAAAGATCCATTTTTATCTTCACAGCGGATTTCTAGAGTTGGCAAATCAATTTTCCCTAGGTTTCTTCTTCTACCGTTTGGGCATACCTTAGCTCGTTCACTTTATAGAAGAGACTACTTTAATTGTAGAAATATGGTAGATACGACTTTAATGGAGAAACATGGTAGATAGAATTAGTTGGGTCATAAATAGATGGGGCTTTTTTATAAAATACAAAAGTTTGGGTAGTTTTTAGAAGTTCTGAAAAGGCCAAAACATAGATCTTGGCCCAAAAACAAGTTTGAGCCAGAATTTGGGATTTGAAGATTTGTTGTCCGTCAAAAATTTTATGGCCAAATAAAGATTTTATTTTAAAAAATCTTCAAAAAGACAAAAAGTATGCTCCCATACTCTGACATGCAGAGAAACACAGTAAATCATCTGCAGGTCATTGGCATAGAATCCACCTTATAACATGCAAAGTAAGGATTCAACAAAATGAATTTGGTATTAGTGCTTTGACAAATCCAGAAAATCACACGAAGAAAAGTCGTGTTAACTACTCAAGAGAACCTGGTTTTTTTCATTCCCAATGCCTAACCAAAAGAGAGGGAAAGGAATTTGGGCACCGAGATGAATCAGACAGACAAAATGTGTCAACGCATTACTTACTAATTCTAAGCGCCTTTCCTTCAGATGTTCCACAGCTGCTTCATATGCAGCGGAATTTTGAACAGAGTGCCTAATGATGCTGACAACAGCACCAAGATTATGCTCAACATACGGATGCTTTGATTTCATCAATCGCTTTAATTTGTTTGTGGTAAGAGGCATCTGCTTAGCTTTTGCAACAAAGTATTATGTTTAGAACATCTGCGGCCTATAAGCTGGTGCACACAGCAAGAGGGCTTTTTAAACGTACCAATTTCAATAAGTGTTTTGTTTGGCAACTTTTTCTATATTTCATAGCCAAACAGTACTTTCATCTTCTGCTCGGGAAAGTCTAACTTTTATCCCTCTCTATATGTATCTAAAAATTCAAATGTTGGATCAAAGAGTAGATTTGATTGCACCAAAAACACAACAGCAAAATAAAGCTTAACTTGATCTTCTGCCCCATAATCAATAATATGACCAGTGGGTAGGAAAAAACTCACAGCAACAACTGCAAGCTGCAGCGCATTGAAGCCAGTTCCCTGTAATCTGCAATTGCGTTTGAAAGAGTTTGCCTTAAATGTCAAAAAAAATACAATGGAAGAGATAAAGAATGGCTCAAAGATACCCAAATCAATTATTAAATGTGTAAACTCTTCAATCGATTGAGAATGGGAGGAAGTAAAGAACATAACTTCGTAGTCCGTTAAATATAGTAAAATAACTGGTAAATGCATACCCATATATGTGCTGATATGAGCTATCAGTCAAAAGTTCTTTTTCATACAGCTGCATGCATATATCATAACTGCGCTTGTACACCTGCAAGCAATAGCAGATCTTAGACAAACAGCAGAAAAAACAAAATAGATTACTTGTAAGACACAGATAAGAACTAAGATATATCACTTCCATCAATTTGATCAGAAGTTGAAACAATAGGAGAAAGTAGCTGATGAGAGTTTCTGCAAGTCTAGCCAACATGTTTCCTTATAAAAATAACTATAGCGTGGTATCGGGGCTAGCTTGCACACACCTTAACTAATTTCAGGAGCTACCTCCCACCTCCCACCAACACAGGTACTGGGTTACTCCGTCCACCAAGGCTTTGACTAGATGGAAATCACCTAGTGTTTTTGCCTCCACTGAGATTCGTACCTGAGACCTCATGGTTTTCAACCCACTTCATTGACTACTAGGCCCACACCCTTGGTGCAGCATGTTACCCAATAATTATTATTCCCTACATTTTAAAAAGAATGCAGGGGTTCGGAGTATGTTTCGAACTTCCAGATTTTCGGTCTCAATTTGAACATCAGTTTCTTAATCTTTTTAAGATAAAATGTACTTAATTAGCAACTGCATAGAAAGTCCAGCCATTCCTTTTTGATAGTAAGAGATAGAAATGCGGCGAATCGAGAAAGAGCTTATTAGCCTATTTCAAATTCGAGTCTAAGTTATTGAAATCTTTCTGTTATTATGTTATAAAATTATTTTGAAAATATATGACAAGTTAGGAGTCAAGGAAAATGTTGTTAAGACTCCTCAAGTAGTAATAGTGTTATATAAAACGGAACACAGGGTGTATTAAAAGGGGAACAAAAAAGGTGAAGTCCAGCACGACACATAAATGAAGAGGATGCTTATTATAACAAGAAAAATCTGATTCCTGGAGCAACTTGGATAACAAAAGCACAGACACTTACCTCTATTAGAGGAGCATCAGGAGATCCATTGTCAGCAGATGAAGATAGCAATTCCATCCTCATAACATCATAAATGTACAAGAGATAGTGTGTATCTTCTCTAGCATATCTACATTATATGTGTGCACTTGAGTAAATAAGCGCAAGAATCCACAATAAACTTAAAAACTTATATACTTATGGGTAATAATAAAGAACAATAAGTGTAGAAGCAAAATCACTATAAAATTGTAGGAAAAGTTCCATTCTAGTAACAACAACACATAATCATTCAGTCCTGATTGACTTGAGTAGAAAATGATAAAGTCACCAAAAACAATGGTTTTAAAACACCAGATAAACACAGATTCGGAATGATTGAAGTCTTCTATCTGTATCATCCAACATAGTCGGAAATTTTAAATTACAGTCGAAATGGCATTGCGTCGCCCACCAGGGCCACCAGCACCACACCAAGCAAACATGATAGACTCAGCAAAAATCAGTTATTGCCCTTATATTTATACTATGAAATAAGTAAATGGATCATTAGGCTATAGGCATGAAATATTTCATTCAACAACTTGCATTCACGTTGAGAACAGTCTCAGCTCACTATCACAGATGACAATTCAATACTCATTTCTAGTCATGTTCAACTTGTGTTTGAAAATTTTTAATCTAATGAAAAGCTATTTCAATAAAGGATTATTTGGATGAAAACCTGCAGCAATTAGAAAGAGAAAAAACTGCATTAAGGAATGAAAGAGATAAACACTAAAGAATGATTTAGAGAGTTGACAATCTCATGAGAAGGATCTATAGCACCACATCAGTGAGAACCCAATGATACCCTTTTTTCGCACAACCTGTGTGCTCCATTTATACAACCTTACCATTCTCAAAAATAAAAACTGAAAAAAAAAGAGAATCCAAAAATACCCCTCTCCTCATCCTCCCCCAAAATGAAGACAACTATTGGTCTAGGCTACATTGCTCGGACTCTTCAAAAATGGCACTCGGATCCTCCAAAATTAGTGTATTGTTGGAGGATCCGACACGGGTGTGGCAACAATTTTGAAGAGTCTGGACAAAGTAGGGTCTAGGTATTCCTACAAGAGCCTTGCACTACCCAAACAGAATATCTTCAAAGAACTTCAAGAATCTCCTTTAATAACAAGAAGCTTCCTTACAAAGTAATGTAGTGTACAAAAAGAAAATCCAAACTGCTGTCACTAAAGCTTCTTGAAGCAAAGCAAACAGTAAGAATTTAAAAATGTCTCACCAAGCGGCTTAGATGGACAGGTGACACTATTTTTATTAGGTGCAGACCACTAATGGTTGTTTGCCTTTCTCTTGAATCTCTACAAGAAAAAGACCACTGAAAGCCTCTAAGCAATTCCAAATGGAAGAAGATGAGAGAAAGCTTCAGAGGCTTATGCAAGACAAGGGAAGAAAAGAATAATCCACCGAAATACGTCATATGCGAAGAAAAGAATAATCCACCGAAATATGTCATACTTCCAGAGTCCAAAATTTGGTATTAGAGGAAGAAGCAATCATGTACAGAGATCAATGAATCATTAATCTAGATGATAATCTGAATCTCCATCATCAAGTCCCTAAGAACATGCAGATCTTAAAGGAGTGCCACCTAGCTGGAAACATATCCATGGAAGTTTATTCCATTTCTTTTACCCTAACAAAGTGACGAGAAGCTACATACTCGAGTAATTCAAAGAATTATCTAAACCCACCTCAATCATTAGTAAGTCCAATGTTTGTCCAAACTCCAAGAGTAGTTTCATGGTACATTAAGAACCTATCCTAAATTTCTTTTAATAAGGAAAATTACAGTAAATATCTTTGTGTCAAGATTTGTACCTATAAGTACACTAGATTTAAAATAAAAAGGTCTACACCGATAATTATCTCAAATTCTCAATGGTGATATTAATCCAAAGTTATCTACATCAAAAAAAAAAAAATATATATATATATATATATATATATATATTATCCTATTTACTCTGCACATACTGCCAAAAAAAAAGGTCCAGCAGATATCCAAAAATTTGTTAACATCTCAAACTGACAACATTCACCACTATATATTGCGCATACTTATACATATATAATATACACATATAATATATATATATATATATAGGTTTTGCTAACCTACTACATGAAGATAGTAGGTTAGCATTGTACCCATTTTGTGTTTTCCCTAAATTCCCTTACTATTTCTTACAACACATCAAAATAGGGACCTTGTTGTCATTTCACTAAAAAACTCTAAACTCATTTTCTTTTCCCCTGAAACACTCAAAATCCCTTCATTGTATGATCTCCGGCGGGAGAACAGGATTGGTTGCAGAGGCAGTACTGAAGGAAGACATCACCAATACTATCCAATATTTTCATTCTCACCAGACCTTTAAAAAGAGCTTCAATGCCACCTTTCTAGCACTAATTCACAAGAAAGTTGGTGCCTCTCAACTGAAGGATTATAGACCAATCAGCTTGATAGGTGGAAAGTGGAAGATGTTAGCCAAGATTTTAGCCGAAAGACTGAAAAAAGTGGTTCATAAGTTGGTGAACAAAGATCAAATGGCATTCATAAAGGAGACAGATTATGGATGCAGCCCTGATAGCCAGTGAGTGTGTGACTCAAGATTTTTTTTTTTTGAGAAGGTAACAGTTGGATGTATAAACTAAACCAGCACATAGGTTGTGCTGAAAACCATATTTACATCAGGCAAAAGAAAAACTGATTCAACGTGTGACTCAAGATCAAGGGGGAGAGGAACCTGGAATTATGTGCAAGCTGGACATAGAGAAGGCATATGATCATGTCAACTGGAAATTCTTATTGAGCATCCTCAGGCAAATGGGATTTGGGAATAAATGGTTGAGCTGGATAGATTTTTGTATTAAAACTGACAGGTTTTCTGTCCTGATAAATGGAGAACCAGTGGGTTTTTTTCAGTCTGAGAGGGGACTTAGACAGGGAGATCCCTTGTCTCTCTTTCTCTCTATTATAGCCATGGAGGGTTTCGATAGTATGATGAGAATAGCATTGCATAATAGATGGATCAGGGGATTTCAAATTGGTGGAGAAGTGATGGAAATTTGTTATCTACTCGATGCAGATATAGAGTGCTTTTTTGTGAACCAAAGTTTGACCAAATATGCTACATCACAATGATTTTACTTGTGTTTGAAGCAACAGCAGGGCTGAGGGTCAACTGGGGAAAAAGCAGTTTATTTCCTATTAAGGAGGTCCCACAGATTCAAGATCTGGCTAATATTTTAGGGTGCAAGGTGGAGAATATGCCTACAACTTATCTTGGCATGCCATTGGGAAGCAAACATAAAGCAGAAGAGATATGGGATGGGTATAGCGGAGAAAACCGAAAAAAAGTTAACTAGCTGGAAAGCTCAATATCTATCTCTTGGGGGTAGACTCAACCTAATTAACTCTGTACTTGACTCTCTTCCCACCTATGTAATGTCCTTATTTCCTATACCTTCCAACGTTATCAAAAAATTGGATAAACTTAGAAGGAATTTCTTATGGCAAGGGTGTAAGGAAGGGAAGGGGTACAACCTGGTGAAGTGGGAAACAATCTTACTCAGTAAGAAGAGGGGTGGTCTGGGGATCAGAGACTTAAGTTTACAAAATAGATGCCTAATGATGAAATGGCTCTGGAGATACAATGGTGAGAAAAATGGTCTATGGAAGGAAGTAGTCAGAGCAAAGTTTGGTGAAACAACCCCTTGGTGCACCAAGGAAGTCACAGATATTTACGAAGTTAGAGTTTGGAGAGCTATCAGGTCTCTTTGGCCCCTGTCGGAAGCTAACATCAAACTAAAGGTAGGAGATGGAAGAAAAATCCAGTTTTGGAAAGAAAACTTGATTGACCAAACCTCTCACAGGGATTCTTTCCCAGATTTGTTCAGCATCTGCAACTATCCTGAAGCAAAAGTTGGTGAATGTTGGTCACCCCAAGGATTGGATTTTACTTTTAGGAGACTGTTAAATTTGTTCAGCATCTGCAACTATCCTGAAGCAAAAGTGGGTGAATGTTGGTCACCCCAAGGATTGGATTTTACTTTTAGGAGACTGTTAAATGACTGGGAAGTGGACAGGGTGGTAACTCTTCTGGGAAAATTAGAAACTGTCAGTGGTCTCACAACCGACTCAGACAAAATTACTTGGGAACATAGCAGTGATGGATGTTACACAATCAATAGTGCATACAAAAAGGAGATGTTAGATCCATCTAGGAGAATACAATATCAGTGGCACTGCATTTGGAAAAGTCTGTCTCCCACCAAGGTAAAGTGTTTCACATGGTTGGTGATAAAGAGAGCATGTCTCACACATGACGTGCTTCAGAAGAAAGGAATGCAACTTGTGTCAAAATGCTTTCTGTAACAGAACAGGGGAAACAAACAATCATTTGTTCCTACATTGTAGCTTCACTGCTCAACTTAGAGGTGCTTATCGGTCGGTTCGGTTTTCTTGAATTACCGATTCGATTTATTGGTTTTCGGTTTGTAAATACGCTAAACAAAACCAAACCGATAAGACAGTTTATCGGTTTTTGGTCCTTAACGGTTCGGTTTTCGATTTAACCAATAAGAAAATGCTCCACTAATTTTATTTTTTCTCTCTTATTTTCATTTGTTCATATATACACTGCTTTCATGCATAAAGTCTACACAAATTACACGGCAAAAACTATAAAATGCACTGTAGCAATCTTTCAAAAACCAAACAAGGCCAGTTCACAGTTCGTTTGTTCATGAACAAGGCCAACTTCTTCAGAAAGAAAACACAAGCAGCAAGACAAACTATAAGATGCAAAATAAAAACTATAAATTGCAAAAGAAGTGAGGGAGAGAGGCAGAGAGGCATCGGAAGCCCTACTTCATATGAGAATTGAGAGAATATTAATTAAATAGAAAAAGTGTGCCTGCGGTAAGAAATTTAGAAATAGGGTTTGCATTTAAAGATTAAATTTTAAAGCCACTAATATATAATTAGGGTTAAAAATGTAATTTTAATATAAGCTTATTGGGTTATCGGTTTAACCATTAACTGAATCCTTAAAAATCGAAAGCCCAATAAATTTTTTCCAAAAATCGTTTATAAACCGTTAACCCAATAAACCGACATCGATAAACCAATAGTGTTTTAATTGGTTCGGTTTATCGGTTAAACCGGTTTTTGCACACCCCTAGCTTAACTATGGGCTCTCTTCTTCAACCTCACTAACACCACTTGGATCATGCCTGAACACACAGTAGATCTGCTAAGTTGCTGGATTAAAAAGGGAGGAAGCAAAAGCCAAAAGAGATGGTGGAGGATTATACCATCGTGCATATGGTGGACTGTGTGGAGGGAGAGAAATGATAGATGCTTTGAAGATAATCCAATTCCATCCAGAAAGTTAAATGGAATTGTATTATATCGTTATTTTCTTGGTGTAAACAACAATGTATAGAGGATGTAGGTCTAACTGGATCTCTGTAACTTTTTGGAGTTAGTCGGCATATCCTTAATGCTAAGGAATACAACCTTACCAGTTTCAAAAAAAAAAAAAAAAAAGAGACCAAGCTGACAGCAATGGTTCTTCCTAACATTTCAAGTTTTTTTTTTTCTTCTCTCTTCTTAGTTTCAACAGACCAAAATCATGGAGGAGATTCTCCTCAGTAGGAAATTTACAAGTGTTATAAATCTAAAAACTTATAGAGCTTCTACTTTTATTTGTTTGGTTAAATCTAATTATAAAATGTTACTACATGGGATCTGCCTCCAAAAGGCAGAGAAGAAAAGTTCCAACCTTGGCAGTTAATTAAGCTTTGTAAAATCTCATTTGTGAGAGAGCAGGACGGAACAACTTGGCATGAATATCCTCTTTGTCTATCCAATACTAGATGGCGTATGCTCGTGCGCACTTTGGATTATAGTATATCTATGTATATGTAGTTGTGTTTGGGTAGTGATAATATATATATTTTAGAGCTTGTTTGGATGGGCTTATGCCTATAAGCTGTTTGCAGCTTATAAGCTAAAAAAAATAAGTTGAGGGAGTCTAACTTATTTTTTTTTTTGGCTTATAGGATTTTCAGCTTATAAGCCGCTTTGATAAGCTAAGTCAAATGGGCCCAATTATTTTTTTGAGCTTATTTTAAGCACAAAATGACTTTAAAATTTGGTCAGCCAAACACTCAAAAAGCTGAAAACAGCTTATAAGCAACTTATAAGCCAATCCAAACGGGCTCTTATATTGCTAATAAACATACATAATTTTGCACCATTTTTATGCATATATATACATATATATACTATGTTCAAAACACGATTAATATAACATTGTAGTTTGTGCTCTGTATCCAAAACTTTATTATATTAGTGTTTGCTACGAATACAAAGTTTGCAAAAATTTATTAATACTTTTAAAAGAGAAGACTTGTTTAAAAGGAAACTATTTTCCTCTCTTTGAGACAAAACAATAGCAATATTTAAGCATCAGTTGATACTTTGGATTTTAATTCGATTAATTTAAAGGTGTAAAATATTCTATTGTTAATGTATGTAGATTGGACCTAAACAATACTTATTATTTTTTATGAAATTTTGATTCGGATAATTATAATTCTAATTATTAAATTAATTTTACATGTTTAAAACGAAACAAAGTAGAAATTTGATTTTCTATTTAAACGAAGAACTTCTATTTTTAAATTTTTGGTGAATATTCTTGGTTTAGCTCATTTTACTTGTCATGTTGTCTTTTGCACGTTTAAGGAAATCAATTAGAATTATAATTTGACTAATTTACCTTATTTATTATTTGATCTCCATTTAATATTATTTTTTCTTTTACGACATTAATCTCTTTTCACATTTATTAGAGTAAGAATAAAAATGAAAAAGTAATTAAATTCTATCTTATTTTTTTGAAATTGGTAACGACTTGTATTCACAGTAAAATTAGGAAACTGTCAACTCGAAAATTTTGAATTATAATCTTTACAAAAGTATAAGGAGCACCCAACAAAAACTTACACTTGTCCTATTAAATCTACCAGGTCTCCTATCTCCCCCCAAAATTTTGTTTACACCAAAAATAGAAGAGATTTAGACAATTCATCCTAATTTTCTGGATAGAGCTACCCGTGCCCTCGAAAATTCTAGTTCCTTTCCTTCCATATTGTCCACCAAACACGAGGCAAGTTGATCTTGTTTCTTGATTCTCCACCCTCTCTTCCACATACACTCTTCCGGCATGCGAGAAGCTCAACAGTAGTATTAGGCCTAGTCCAATTGATACCAAGGATACAAAAGAACATGTTCCACAGATTTGTAGTTGTCTTGCAGTGTAAGAAAAGGTGCTTATTGGTTTCACCATCCACATAAGAAACATCTTGAACAAATCTGAAAACCTCTTCTTTGTAATTTCTCGTGGAATCAGGCATTTTCACTCGCAGTCAACCAAACAAAACAAGAGACCTTGAAAGGGATTTTTACTTTCCAAATGAGCTTCCGGGGCCAAATCTCCATCAAGGTTGTACTATGGTTAAGGTTCCAGTAAACAGACTTAACAGAGAAAGTTCCTTTGTTGTTCAATTTCCATCTTAGTCTGTCAGGATAAACTGAAGTTCCTCCAAAGGAGCCTAAGAGTTGGAGCATATTGGTTAAGCTTTCAATTTCCCAATCATTGAGAACTTTTCTGAAAATAAGATCCTATCCTTGAGGGCTCCAAACTTGACTGATTTGTGCTTGAGCTTGGAGGCTTATAGAGTATAAGTCGGGGGAAAGTCGATTGAAGGTTGTTATGGCCAATCCCGATCTGCCCAAAAAAAGTAGTCTTTCTTACCATCGCCAACTATGATATCTACATTAGCCCGAATTAAATTCCATTGGAACCTAATAGATTTCCATACACTAATACCATAAGGGCCATTAACTTTTTAGTAATCCATTGATCTAGCATCCCTATTTCTGGGAAATGAATCTTTCCATAAAGGATTGTCCTGCGAATTGAATCTCCATAGCCATTTTCGCAACAAACTTTTGTTGTGCAACCCCAAGTTCTTAATGCCCAAATTTCACTCTCCTTCTTGTTCAAAATGATTGAGTCCCATTTGACCGGGTTCTTGCGTCTCCTTTCATCATCAACTTTATTACTTTGCCAAAGAAAGTCTCGTCTCGGTTGGCAATCTTTTTCTCTACTCCTAGTGAGTGGGAAGAAGAGACATCATGTACGTAGAGGAGGGCATCCAAGAGTAATTAATGAGTGTAACTCTTGAAAGAAGGTATTGGGTTTTCCACCTTGACTTCTTGTTACATCTCTCCAAAACTTCATCCCAAATTTCTTTGGTTTTGTTTTTGGCACCTAGAGCGTCCCTGGTACTTAGTGGAGGAAGCCCACCGACAACCTAGGTTCCATGCTTGATTCTGAAGATCATCAACTTTATTAATTGGATAGAGTGAACTTTTGCTCCGGTTGACATGAAGACCGGACAAGGCTTCAAAATGGGCGGTTGCTTTGAGATGTCTGATGTGCTCCACTTCAACATCACAAAAACTAGTGAATCGTCATAAAATGAGTGATCTCCAGATGGTTGGTAATGGTGGACTCGAGTCGAAGCCACAATCCAACCATTAGATTTAGTTGTCCTAACCATGATTAAGACCTTCCATAGCAATAAAAATAAGAAAGGTGACAATGGGTCACCCCATGTCAGACCCTTTCGAGGTTGAAAGAAACCTCGCCGGACAACCATTTATTAGACGAGAAAATTTCAACACTAGAGATGCAAAATTTGATCCAAATTTTTATCCACTTGTGCCCAAAGCCCATGTCTTCGAGATCTTCACCGTATAGCCCCACCGACTTAGTCAAAGCTTTTTCGATATCCAATTTACATAGAATTCCGCCTTCCTTGTTTGAATTTGGAGTCCACTAGCTATTTTTAGTAAATTTCGCATCCATGTCTGTCTCCTTCGAAGAGTTTGGTGTTATCGATCAACTTCCCTAGTGGTCTTCTTTTTTGTGATGATTTTAGAGATGATCTTGTAAACTCCTACATAAGGCTTATAGTCCGAAATCTTTAAGTTAAACTCGCCCCATTCTTTTGGTATCAATGCGATGAAAAGCATTGAAGGATCTCTCAAAGAATTCATTGTGATGAAAATTAAGAATGGTTTGCATTAGGTCTCCTTTAGAATATCCCAACATTCTTTAAAGAAACCCGTTGTAAAAAGACAACGAGGTCCGAGCCTTGTCGGCAGTAAATTGATGGTATTTAGCACTTCTGAAAAAAGGTCTTTGCAACCATTGACTTTCCTCCCGATTATCTTGGGGAGTTAACATAATTATGTGTATGCCTATGATTCGGTTTCGAATACGACTTCTCAAATAATCAACCATAGCTTATAACCTCGATATCGACCTCCGTACCAGTGCTTCGCCTCTGACCATTAATCAATTGTTGTATCTTTTGTGTGATGTTGCCATTCTTGGAAGAATCTAGTATTTCGTCACCTTGTTTTAACCATAAGACCTTGGATATTTGTCTCCAACTTGCTTCTTCATTTTGGCTAGATCTTCCAATTCAACCATAATTGCCTTGCTATATCGATCATCTTTTCCTCTTCATTAAGCTCCCTATTATCTTGAATATGGTCTAGATCAGCTAGTTCATTCAATAGGTTGTTCTTCTTATTGACTAGATCCCCAAAGTTTTGCCTGCTCCATTCTTTAAGCTTGTACTTCAGCATCTTTAGCTTGCTGCTAAGTTTGAAATTTGGATAGCCATGGACCTCAAATTCAGTCCACCATTTTGAAACGAGTTCTTTGAAACCATCAACCCCAAGCCACCAATTTTCGAACTTAAAGTAAGAACCTTTGCGTTCCCAGATACCACACTCGAGAGAGATTGGAGTGTGATCAGATTCAGTTCTGGGCAATAGTCTTTGCCTTATATCCCTGAAGGCCTCCTCCCATTCCTTAGAAAAAAGGAACCTATCAAGTCTGGCAGCACTGTTGTGATTTATTCCCCTGAACCAAGTATATTTTCCTCCATTCAAAGGAGGATCATGAAGTTCCATGTCCTCTATCCAGCTTGAGAAATCAGTCATCACATTGGTGATTCTGTGACAGAACATTCTTTCAACCATGAGTCTGATTGTGTTAAAATCCCCGCAAGTGACCCAAGAGTCATCCCATAACCCTCTGATTGCTGAAATTTCCTCCCAGCATTCTGCCTTAGCCATTCTGGTGTGGGGAGTATAGACCCCTGTAACACACCAATTGAAAGAATGATGAACAAAAGCAAAGCTGTAAGTGATTGAGTAGGAGCCCTTTTTCAACTAATACACCAGTCCACACTCTACTATCCCAAAGGATCGTAATACCACCACTGCTACCTTGAGCTTCAAGAATTCCACACTTCATCCATCTACATGCCCATAATTGTTTGGCAATAAGATCCCCCTCTTTTTCAATTTTGGTCTCCTGAAAACAATAGACGTCTGCTTTCCAGTTCAGCATCAAGCTCTTAACAAGATTTCTTTTTGGTAGCTTGTTAAGTCCCCTAACATTCCAAGATAAAAGTTTGACTTTCATTGATGAGTCAAACTTAAATTCTTCCCCCTGTTTCTCACCCCTACCACCTCTTTATTGAGCTCTGATTGCAAATTCTTCAATTCATTTTTGCTAATCCCCTTGTTCCTAGGTGTTTTGATTTTGCTGGGTGTTCCTTCCTTTTCCAGGATCTGTTTCCTTTTGTCAAGTTTAATGAATAGTGCTAGTGCCTCTTCCTGACACCCTTCAAAAGCAGCCCCATATATGTTACTTAACTCCAAAATATTGGACTTCACCCAATTGGAGGCCCTAGTTTCAGCCTCAGAATGTTCCAGAGGCTGCGTGCTCACTGATTCCGCTTCGTGAACTTGCATAATTTGCAAATTTGTGCCATCTTGTTCTGCTGAAATTACCTGGTCCGTCTCATCCCTGATAATTGTCATCGCATCAATATCCTTTTCTTTTCCAGTTTCTTGGGGTTCCTTGTATTCTTCCTGGTGATTCAGAAAAGAAGAAGAGGGATGAGATGATGAGGTGACTTCCTTGCACGTCGTATTGGCAGACTCCCAAATTGCAAAGCTTTCCAAGAATTTAGAAGCAGTGTCTTTCAATTCTGCGAGAAGTGAGGCATTCTTATCTTCTAAAAGGTTCTTTTCAATAAGTGGAGCCTCACGTGGCTCACTTAAAGGCTGAGGGAAAGTTTCTACTTCATCAGTCTCCTATCTTATTTTAAAATATAAATATTTTAAGTATATTTATTTTAGTAAACATAACAAATAAATGACATGGCGGAATAGCAAATACAACAGTTAAATATCTAGATTAGATCTCAAGCTAATATAAGAAAAGAAAGGAAATTGTATGGTTTGGCTACTTAACCTTTTGAAGAAAAGCAATAATATGGGGTCTATGTTTTTTGCTGTACAATAATGTCATTTGTTCCCACTAATGGCTTGATACGCATGTGGCAATGAATCCGCCATTATTGACTTAATGGGGATACTTTGGGAATTACATAAATATTGTTTGATTTTTTAATATGGGGTGCACTTTTTTTTTTTTTTTTTGATATTGCTTGTTTTTTAAATATGGGGACCACTTTTTTTTTTTTTGGATATTGCTTGATTTTTTTAATATGGGGTCTACTTTTTTTTTTTTTACATGAGTTGGAGGTGGACGACGAAACCACCCCCAACTCATGCTTCTAATATAGTAAAAATTCTTTTATTCCTATAAAATTGGTTCCTTCTTGTCATCTCAGTTGTTCAACCTAAAGTGACCTGCTTCCTCCTGCATCTACGCCATTTTCTTGTAATCGAAGAGTTAATTCATCTGGATTCATTGTCTAATTTTAACAGGCTGAGTCCAAACATTAGGAAATTGAAAACTGATATTTCTCTATATTGATAGAATGGACCAGCAATTTGATTTCTAGAACGGTAATGGAAGATGCTGAAATTACGTTGTTAAAATTGGAGATGGATGGAATGGGGGAATTGCAGAGATGAGTTAGGAGTTCTTTTTAGAGTTTTTGGTGAATGACAAAAATGTCATTACTTTTAATGTATTGTAGTAAGAAATAGCAAGGGCATTTAAGGAAAATACAAAATGGGTACAATGCTAACCTACTATCTTCATGTAGTAGGTTAGCAAAACCCATACATATATATATATATATATGCATGTATGTATATATATATGTATGTATGTACATATATACATACATGTACAACAACAAAGGAACTTTCTCTGTTAAGTCTGTTTACTGGAACCTCAACCATAGTACAACCTTGATGGAGATTTGGCCCTGGAAGCTCATTTAGAAAGTAAAAATCCCTTTCAAGGTCTCTTGTTTTGTTTGGTTGGTTGCGAGGAGGGCATGCCTGACCCACGAGAAATTACAAAGAAGAGGTTTTCAGATTTGTTCAAGATGTTTCTTATGTGGTCAAGATGGTGAAACCAATAAGCACCTTTTCTTACACTGCAAGACAACTACAAATCTGTGGAACATGTTCTTTTGTATCCTTGGTATCGATTGGACTAGGCCTAATACTACTGTTGAGCTTCTCAGATGCTGGAAGAGTGTAGGAAAGAGAGGTGGAGAAGAAGACTGGTGGCAGATCATCCCAGCTTGTGTTTGGTGGACAATATGGAAGGAAAGGAACGCTGGAATTTTTTAGGGCACTAGTAGCTCTATCCAGAAAATTAGGATGAATTGTCTAAATCTCTTCTATTTTTGGTGTAAACAAAATTTGTGGGGGGAGATAGGAGACCTGGTAGATTTAATAGGACAAGTGCAAGTTTTTGTTGGGTGCTCCTTATACTTTTGTTGTAAAGATTACAATTCAGCTTCAATTGAAGCTGAATTTTACTGTGAATACAAGTCGTTACCAATTTCAAAAAAAAAAAAAAATATATATATATATATATATATATATATATATATATTATGTATATGTATTTTTGGATAGGTAAAACATTCATCATAACAATAATATGAAGCATAGTCTTAAGGAAACTAGAGAATTAGACACCATACCTCATCATCTCTACAGGAAGTGGGCGTAATCTCCAATCTGCATTCTGATATCTGCAAAAAAATAAGGTAACCAGAAGCATTATTCCTTTTTGGCATCCCATTAACCATTATTTGATATCTTAGAAAGAAATCCACTTATTTGTTATAGAAGGCAGGGGTGAGGAGATTTGTTTTCGTTGTTCATCTGATAATTGGAGGATGATATCCATATGATTTGAAAAGTAGGAACAAGTTGTAATTACTGGTAGACCATACTCTTTGTTTGCTGTAACTCCACAAAAATGTTGTAGCAGGTACTCCAGACTGTTTCTTTCCAGTTTCAAAACCCTTGAGGCCTAAGGATACACAAAATATTACCCAAAAATTAATTAAGGATCCATAAGAACTCTTACCTCATTGTTCAAACAGACGCAGGACAAGAGCATAAAGCAGACCTTTGAATGTGCTTATGCTAACTACAAGTACTAAACGAACCAAGGAGAAAAAATGACAGGGAGGTACAACATAAACCTTAAATCTTCACAAATGCACTCAATAGCAGAACCTTTTCCTATCTCTATTGAGTGACCAATCATAGTAATAATTTTTTTGAAACTGGTAACTTTTTCTATATTTCATATGTAGCAAACAGTACTTAGGTAGTACTGAAACCGTATTTACAAGAAAGTCTAACTTTTACTGCCCTCTCTCTATATTGTATCTAAAACATCAATTATAGTGACAGTATCATTAGAGTAGATCTGATTGCACCAAAAACAAAACAGCAAAATAAAGCTTAACTTGATCTTCTGCACCCCATTCTCCACATTCTCAAAACATCTGGAGTTTCTCTCCTTCCAAATTGTCCACCAAATGCAAGCAGGGATAATTCTCCATCTATTCCTGTCCTTTGCCTGTAAGCCTGTTTCCTCCCAGCTTTTAAGAGCATCTGTAATCATCCCAGGCATGGTCCAGGAAATGCCTTTGAGATTAAGAATAATTCTCCATAGATGAGCTGTTATCTTACAGTGAAGAAAAAGATGGTCCAATCATAGTAATAATACCCCATCATTTTGCTGCAAATTATCAGCGCTTTTGTTTTTTTTCATATCTTGGTTTCATACTCCTTATGAGTAGAAAATTACTTCTTTAGTCTTTCTGCGTACAGGCTATCATTCTCTATTTCTAAAGGCAGATACTTAACACTATATTTTAATTAATAAAGCCTATCCCAGCAAATATAATATAGAAGGAAAAAAATATGTAACAGTGTACAAGTGTAATACCCTTGTAAAAAAATGGATCTTGGACCTAACTCAACCCCAAAAGCTAGCTTATGAGAGAGAGGCTTGCCCAAGTCCATATAAGGAGACCACTCATCTCGTTAACCACCGATGTGGGACTTTTTCACTCTTCAACACCCCACCTCACGCCCAGGGCTGGACATCTGGAGCGTGGGCAATTTTAATATGGGGGCCCCCAACATCGGGTGAGATGGGTATTGCTCTAATACCATGTAAAGAAATGGATTTTGGGTCTAACTCAACCCTCATAAGCTAGCTAACTTATGAGGGGAGGATTGTCCAACTCCATCTAAGGAGACCACCCATCTCATTAACCACCGATGTGAAACTTTTTCATTCTTCAACAACCCTTATGGACCCAATGAAAAAATACCCTCATGGATATGCTAACGTGAATTTATTCAGTACCCATCAACGAACGAAGAATTCCATAAAACAATAGCAAACACAACAAAATTGATGCCTGCATGCTTCACAGCAAGATGCACGGACCATCTCCCACCACCTCATCCCCCTTCTCAGGACCACGCCCCAAAAAACACCTGAAATTGTTAGACTAAATATTTTTACATAAAACAGATCAAACTTAAATCTGTTACCATTCCATCTGTATGAATTTATGAAGGGGGAATCTTCAATACGCACAAGTATGACTATTTCTCATTAAAAATCGACATCGACATTACTTAAAACACCTCTGTTTCTCTATTTATGGAAGCAACACATAGTAAAATGCAACCTCCTGCATCTTTTTGGCTGTCATTGATTCTACAGATTTGCATTAAGCTGATTATGCCAACAAGGAGCAAAGTGAATGTTGTGCGTCATAAAAAGAATAAAAGGCTGCTACCATCCAACATTCATTTTTTTGATCAAGTTTTTACCATCCAACATTCATAGCTGGCTCTCATGTGCGTTTTATCCCTGCATAGCAGTGAAACTCCTACCCCCACAAAACAAACTTTTCGTAATTGCATGATCACAAGAAACCCAGAAAAGAGAAGGAAAGCCAAAATAATAGTGACACACGACACACATATACATATTTATATCTATGTATAAAATTCAAATCTATCTCTAGATCAAGGCCCAGAAAGGTTAAGGTAAGAACCTGGCCAGTGTCGAACAAATTACAGACATATATGCCAAAGTCACGTTGAAGCCACACAATATCTCGATCAGCACCATGCATCACCTAGTAAGTAAAGTGCTTTCAGGAGAAATCTTTGACAAATACAGAAATGGCATATGATTCAGAAAATTACCTTTTTCTTCCTGTGGTCCTTAAAAATATCTCTTAGATGTGGGCCAATGTGAACGCGAAGCTTCAGAGTGTCAACAACGAAATCTTCAGTTCTAGTGGATATTTGCATCAAGCATGTCAGTCCTTGAAATGATCTATATTGATTATGCTCCAAATCAACCTACACAAAGACAGAACATAGAACTAACATCAAGCCTTGAAAACATGTATTATTGGTTCAGACACAAAGTAACAAAGGCTGAACTAATCATTCTTGCTTCAAGTTAAAATTTTCCTTCTTCTCTATCTGTGTATAGGACGTGTAAGGAAAGAAGTGCATACAGCAAACACATAACAGCTCTTCCGAGAATGAAGTACTTAAGCCCAGATTACCATAACAGCTCTTCCAAGAAACCATATCTACAAAGGACTTGATGCAATGCATGAGAAGACAGAAATCATTGAGAGAGTTTCATTCATAGTATTTGCTGCTGAAACGAGTAGTTAGAGTTGCGAAAAAGATTGTGTCACCGATCAGGGAAAAAATGGATTTGTTTGCGTGGTCATGTTTTATTCATTGCCTTATAGCAAGGAAAATCATATGGAAGGGGCACTATGGAGGTTCAATCCTCTTACAAAATATGGAACAAACACCCAATACCCAATAAAATTTCACATGTCTTTATGTCTTCATTTCTCATACTTATAGCATGTTCCATGTATTCCAGCTTTAGGATAATTTTGAAATATTTGTACAAATCCTGCAGTTTGCAGAAAATTCTCAAAGATAGCAGGGATTGTTTCTTTTGCAGAATCAAATTATAATAGGATGCACACAGCACACCTAGTGATTTTACGACATTCTCATATAGGTTACAATACAATGGGATCCCATTCATGGACTATAGAACCATATTAAGATTTTTAATATTATTCTTTTTTTATCAAGTAATAATTTTAATTTAACACGAAAGTGGGCACATAATAAAAGCACACGTATACAAGGAGAATACCAAAAGGTAGAAAACCTACATAGAGATATGGTTCTCGACGATCGACACCCAATCTTCTATACATACAGGAACCCTATGGGTACACCAAAAAGCAATAAGGGATAAGAGACTATTCCTCAAATGTAGAAAGTTCATCTCAACATTTTCAAAAGTTCTCCCGTTTCTCTCTCCGAACGACCCACATAACCACTAATGGAGCCATATTCCATGCCTTTCGTCTTCTCTTCCAGCTTCCGCAATTCCAACTGAACATTAATTATTTCACAATGCCCGGTATAAGCAAGATAATCTAAACCAACAAAGTATCACCCACCATAACCTTGATGATATAGGAAAATGGAGAAGAAGGTGATCAACATCTTCATCTGCGTCCTCACACATAAGCACCAATTAACGTACGTAACTTTCCTCTTCCTCAATATTTTTCCCGTCAATATCTCCCCTCTAGTTGCTAGCCAACTAGAGAAACACACCTTCCTCAGCACCTTTGGAATCCAAAACCGATCTGTGTGGAAATGTGACCTCCTCTCTAACCAGTAGCTTCTCATATAAAGACTTACCAGAAAATACTCCCTTGTTCCCCGCCCTCATCTCCATACATCGTGATTAACATATGTTTTTCCTTGTTCGTGAAGCAATCCAACTAGGTCTTGGAATTCTCTCACTTCCCAATCTTGAAAATTCCCTTAAACCTCAAATGCCAAAACATTTCTCCATCTTGTATCATCCTAACTCGTTGGACAGTCATCTCCTTTTGGCATGAAAATCTATAAATAGCTGGAAATGTGAGTCTCACGATATTGTCCCGGCACCATTTGTGCCCCCAAAAGCTTACTCGCATCCCATCCCCTATCCTAAAGACACAAACCACTAAGCTACTCCCATCCTTTCATAATGTTCATAATGTTTCTCCACAGACCACATCCATAAGGCACGGTTCTATTTTTAGTCCTCCAAGCCCCTTCCAAGACCCCATATTTTTCTACTATCACCTCCCCCAAAAAGCAGGCTCCTCCATCCCAAATCTCCAAATAACCATTTTCCTAGTAGGGCCTTATTGAAACCCTCGGAAATTCAATTCCAAGGCCACCCCAAACATTAAAAGTCGTAATAGTACCCATCTCACCAGGTGAAACTTCCTTATACCTTTGGTCGAAGCCCATATGAAATTTCTTTAAAGTCTTTCCATCTTTTCTATGACACAACCCGGAGACTAAAACATGGCATAAAGTAAGTAGGTATGCTCAATAATATGATCTTAATAAAAACTTCCTTTCCTCCCTTGGACAAATATCGCTTATGCCAACCTGCAAGCCTTTTCTCAATCCTCTGTGGTACCGAATACCGAATTCCCTGTTGCTTGATCATTATAAGATGCACCTAGTGGTAATCCAAGGTAGGTGGTGGGAAGAGCCGTAACCTTGCAATTAGAACTTGCGCCAGAATCTCAATAAGTTGCAACATCACCAACTAGTATGATCTCGCATTTTCTGAGGTTGAATTTGAGGCCTGATACCACTTGAAACCATGATAACACATGTAAAAAGTATTCCGGCCGAGTCAGATCATCACAAAAGATCAAAGTATCATCCGCAAACAATAAATGTGTGACCCTCACAGTACCACAACCCCCAACTTCAGCTTTGGAAACCCCTCAAATATATGTAGGTCACCGCCCTACCCATCATCATGATCAATGCCTCCATAACTAGTGTGAACAACATAGAAGATAATGGGTCTCCATGTCTCAGACCTCTCGAACTAACAAAGAATCGCCATGGATTGCCATTCACAAGTACTGAATACTTCACCACAGAAAGGCAATATTTGCTCCACTTTCTCCGTCTATCATCAAAAGCCCATTTTCATCATTATGAAATCTAAGAACTCCCAATTCACACGAGCATAAGCCTCCTCAAGACCCAAGTTGCACAAAACACCTCGTACACCTTGCTTTTAAGCCTTCTCATTCTATTAGCCACTAATGTTGCACTAGAATTTGTCTACCTTCCACAAAAGCATTTTGCAAAGTAAACACGGTCTCATCCAAACCTTCTTTGGTATTGTCTTTTGATGTTTTTATAAATACTCAGATGTTCTTGAAAATTCTTGTATGACATCAGATGTGAATTCTTTATGATTCTGAGATATGTTTTATGACGTTTCTCTTATACCTATGATTATGAATACTTTTCTCAAAATATTTTGGTCAACTTGGGCAATATAAGAATTATGTAGTATTATACAATCTAAGGCCCCAGGGGTGGCCCACCAGTTGAAATAACAATATTGAGAACCAAGATCAAATCCTAGCAAAGGTTACACTAAATTAATTCTTCTCAATTGCCTAAACCTTGGTGGACAGAATGATACTCTACTGATGGGAAGTAGCATATACCAGGTGGATCTTCAAGGTGCACGCAAGTTGGCCCCAACACTACTATTATTAGAGAAATATTCAGAAAACCCTCATAATTATAAACAGTTTTTCCTCCGCGCGCTACATAATTTATCACCAGCTTTGTAACAATAAATTGCTTCAGTCTATCCTGATTATAAACAAATCTAAAAAATATCACATGACCGACTTCCCAAGTACCTTTTTCCTAAAGTTATCAGCTTGATAGAAACTTATCTAAAACGTATTGCAATATCCAATTATGCATACATATCTTTTCCAGGTTATTTAAAAATTCTTTCAACAGCAAAATTTTTACAGATTTTTTCTCAGCAATCTACAGACTTTTTTCACCTCGGAGTAATTTAAAATTTTAATCTTAATTGGGCATTCCATAGATACATTACATGCCAACAAAATCATCAAAGTTAGCATCCATTTAAGTAGTAACAGACAAAGCAGCATGCTCCAACTGATCTCAATATTAAGACTCATATTCTGGAACATTCGTCTTCTTCCTCTCTGACAACATCAGAACTTCTGTTTTCTTATCCATTTCAAACAGCAAGTCAAGCTATGCATATAGGTACAAGCATCAGCTCATTTGTATAAAATCATTGAAAGAAACTTGCAAGGTGATGAGCTTTGAAAGAATACAGAAATAACATCTCATCCAGAAGTAGCTTTTGAGAGACTTCGATCTTCAAACTGCAGATTATGCATTCGGAATACAACTTTTTGTCATCTTTTGAAAAGTTATTTAGCGTAGTACTACAATCTACTATTCACAAGCATACCATGTCTCAGATTTGCTAGTATAAGTAATGCAAGTTAGGCAAACAACACGAATTTCTTAAGGAGATCAAATCTTCACATCCCATCCTCAAAAACCTACACAAATATGAAACTATAGTCAGAAGCCTACCGCAAACTCATCCACAGCACGCAACTTGGTTGCTACCTGCTTCAGATCTTTGACCTCTTCCACAAGCTTGAATGGAGTAATCTCTAATGGAGGAGGTTTGACAGGCTCAATGATGCCAGCACTCTCAACAAAGTCTGAGGGAGCAAATTTCTCCTGCATTGCATAGCTAGAGAAATCAGAAAGCAAATCTTTGTTTATTAATTTTATTATGAATTTATTTATTTGAAATTATATCAACAACGTAAGAAGTTAGAGACAAACTTTGTTTAAACTTTGTAGTAGGAGAACCCATTGGTAAAAAATGGACATGTATTAGGACACCGATATTGCAGCACATAACGCCAAGTCATGTCATGGAATAGCTTACACTTACAAAAACCTCCTTTAGTTTGGCAACTATATAAGAACTCCATTCAAGCTTAATATTTCCTTACACAAACCTTCCTTATTGTTACAAAGAACACTGCTATCATCCAAAAGTTAAGAATTTGTTCCAGTTTGCTCTTAATATTATTGTATTTATCTAAATGCTGTAGGAAAATTAAATACCAAAAAATGTGATAGTTTTTATTAGTTTAGCTTCATACAAGAGTTAATAGCTAATCTAATTCAAGAAATATTAAGTTCAGTTTATTAGTTATTCAGTTAGGATGTGTGTGTGTGTGTGTGTATGTCACTTACTTTTGCCTTTGAAGAGGGGATGTTCTCAAACTAGAACAGGGTCCATGAAGTATTAAACTAGAGATGTCTTAAGCTTAACCACAGAGAAAAAGAAGTACAGGTAGGAGAAGATAAACTAAGAAAAACATACAATGTCCACATTTCCTATGTACGAAATAAACCTCATAAAGTTTTCCCAACCTAGGTTTCATGATAAATTGAAGAACTAACCAGAGGATGCACAAATCTGGAACCATCGTCAGTCCTCTGCAACCAAACATGCTCAAATGGCTGGTTTGTATTGTTAACAATTATTTTATACACGTCTTGCGGCCTGGGGATGGTGGGTATATGAAACGGAACCTTTGGCTTCCCTTTGGTAGCCACTTTCACCCCCTCCGCCTTCTCTTCAGTCTTGTCCACACTTGCATTGTCTACTTTCCTATTCTTCTTTCGACAAACCAATTGAAAACCCCCGCTTTCAGAATCCTCCTCCTCCGTCTTCACTGCACTCTCCCCTTCTTTCTTTCTCAACAACTTAAACTCATCCAATGACGACGCCAGTTTCTCCAAAACGTCGTCATTTATGTTCACCAACCATTCTCCGCTCTCCTCCTCATCTGGATCCTCCGGATACGATATGGACTTTCCCCATAATTCCGATAATGCCCCTACTTTCTCCAATATTTCCTTGGATTTCTTGTCTATTTCTGATATGGGTGTCCTGAATTCACTGAAATTGTTGTAGAAATCGAAGTCTCTATCGCTGGGTATTCCTCTTGAAGAACCAGAGAGTTTTGCAACCGTAGATGGCAAAGGCCCACTTGTGACTTTGCGTAACGTATCCTCCGCGTTTTTGGACATACCTTCAGATGAATCCATCTCCATTGATGGCCTTTTACTGATTTATAAAACAATGCCTTTTTCCTTTTCAAGTTAAAGGATTCACCATTGATGAAGAGGGGTTTTTGGCTGTAGGGTTTTAGTGTGTGTTTCCGTAGGTCCAACGCGTTTGGTTCTTTTAGTGTGTGTTTCACTATTCAGGTGCTATGCTTGCTGGTATCCGATATTAGGGTTCTTTTAAGGGCCCGTTTGGCCATGATTTCATTAATTTAATCAGTTTGATTTGAAGTTGAAATTTTATTTGCACATGTAATTTGGATCTCAAAATTGTAATAATTCTCATAAACATAAAAATACTACAATTTGTAAAAACTGTCAAAACTTACTCAACTCTTATCAATCTTACTAAATGAGCAAATCATAGTTCATAAATAACTTATTAGAATATCTTTGTTACACCTCGTAAATTTTCGCGTCGTCGTAAGCAAACTAATGTGATTCTAGAGAGGCTATGATACTCCTATAAGGTTAAGGAAGACTTTTAATAAGTGTTAGACAAGTATTTAAAGGTTCTGAGATCAAGCGAATCGAAGAAATTAAGTTTATCGCAACTTTGGAAAAATTTGGCAAAATTCTGGACAGGATTTTTGGTCCAACTTGAGAGAGGCATATCTCCTAGAATATGAGGAGTTATGGAATCCATAACCTATGTAAATTGAAGTTCAGGAAGTTAGATTTCCGGTGAATTTACGTTGCAAATACGAGAAATACTGATGAGAGTCATGTGGTCTGTATAAAAAATTACGATTTGAATTACGAACCGTAATTTGAATTATGAACCATTATTTGAATTACGGCCAGTAATTTGACCGTAATTTGAATTACGGTTAGTAATTTGTGGCCGTAAAATTTGAGGCGGTGAGTTTCCAGAATGTTATAATTATGATCCCCTCTTCATTTTATTTCATTTTAACATAACCCCAAGTCTTAGAAAGCCCTAGAAACTTCTCCAAACATATTCCAACATATTTCCAAGCCTAAACCAAATATTAAAGTGAAGATTTAAGTGGTTAGGGTTTTTCAAGTGAGGTCTACACTTGTCTCCTCTTCTTGAAGATGCTTGGGTGAGTATTTCTTAAGGTGTAGTAACCTTGGAATTGAAGTGTTCTTGAATTTTGACGTAAGATTCCATCTTAGTTCCATGCTTATGAGTTTATTTGGTAATTATGTTAAGATTTGAGGAGAGGGAATTGGAGGAAAAGTCCAAATATGAATTTGATGATATTTTGAGTCAGTAAATTAGCTTGAGCTATAATTATTAGTATGTTGCTATATAATCTTGCTATGAGGGATAATAATGATGATGAGGAAGTGTTGTATACAAGTGTATAAGGGATTGTGTTGAAGTTGTTGTTATGGATTGATTATGAAAAGAAGTTTGGATTGATTTGAGTCCAATTTGAATATAAATCTATTGGCTATAGTATTGTTGATGTTGTTATTGTTGTTTGGGAGTTGTTTTAGAATTTGGTGGAAGTAAGTGATATGGGGGAGATGCTGCCTAAATTTTGTTAGCTCACCTCATAGTCTAGTTTGATCTTATAAGCGTTTCAACAACCTAAACTTAGTGTGAATCATCTTGAACGTAGATTTACAAACTCAGGAGGATAGGCAAGGAGTAGTAAGGAGACAACGAGGTATGTTAAGGCTAACCTTTTCTTTCTTAAGGCATGATTCTTATTTTCTGACCCTATACATGATATTCATAATGTACCTATTCCTAGAAATGCTAGAAGCTCATCATTCTCAAAGTTCCTATGATATTGTTGATAAATGCTCTCCATTTGATGATGATAATGATAATGATAATGATGATGATGATGATCCTATTCTTAAAGATACCAAAGCTTATACTTCGAGGTTCTCATGATTTTATTGAACTTCTTCCATGATTATTGACTTTATTCATTGTTGTTGATCTCATCTTATAATAGTTGTTCTTTCAAGGTGAGATATAGCGATGATGAAGATTCCATAGTGATAATCGGAGGTTTATCGACCTTACATCACTCCGATAGAGTTGTAACGCTTTATTTGGGCTCTCATGCATGTTTTATATATATGTATGTATTTTTCTCACACCGCGCCGTGCTATAGTCGGCCGGGCAGACACGTAGATGTGCACACCACTTCAGTGGGCAGCTTATGATATCATCCCGGACGCAGGATGATGATGATATGATGATAACACCGCGCCTATATGGTCGGGCAGTATACTATATAAATGTATGTATAAGATGTTTTTTTTAAAGCTAAGCATGCATGACATCCGCCTTAAAAGGCATTCAGATCTAGAGGTTAATTCTCTTATCTCATGTTACTTTCCATATCTCTTATTATGTTGTTATTCATGCCTTACATACTCCGTACATTATTCGTACTGACGTATTTTTGTTTGTGGACAATGCGTTCATGCCCGCAGTGCAGGACAGGAAGAGGGAATTAAACCCCTAGGCTACTTTGTCAGCGATTACGTAGTGATCTATTACACCTTGGGAATTTTGTGACGTTTGCCTTATGAGTGAACCAATGCAAGCCTAAAGTGTACATGAAGCCCTTGTAAGGTCAAGAAAGGTACTTGATAACTTTAAGTGTATACCTTAAGGTTCCAGAGTTATATGAGGCAATGGAAGCAAGTTCGTCGGAGAAAGTTGAGGTTGAATCATGTTTGGAGAGAGTTCACATCATTTGAGTTACCTGTCACGACCCAACCCCGTAGGCGACTAGTGCCCGAGCCGGGCACCGTACACACCCATTAACCGGAAACAACATACAAACAAATTATACATATACAAAGGTTAGAAATCAAACCATAGCTAGCATAGTCGGATTTTATACATACGGAAGAGTGAAACGTCGCCCCCGAATCTGTCACAAATACATATATATATCGGGCCGTCACAAATGCGAGATAATATCACACATAGTTTTGGCTATCATAATATAGGGGGGACGTTCAAATCACAAATCACACCGACATAATCGAATAAAGTGACTACCCACAACCCACACATATGTGTCTACGGACCTCTAAGAATCATAACAAAATCATATGACTAATGGGACGGGAGACTGCATCTACAAAATAGACATAGACATATGCATCGGAAGAATCTATACCAAAACATAGGCTCCGGGAACAAGGCTCCAAGATGTACCGAACGGAATCCCTAAGGCGGTGGATCACCCCAAACAAGTATCAGTACTGCGCGGCATGAAACGCGACCCCCGAAGAAAGCGGGGTCAAGATTTAATATGTATTAGTATGCAAAGCACATAAATATAGTAAACAGGATCATAATCAAAACCAAGAAAGTAAATGCAATATCCGAATATCAAAAGGCTTACTCATTAAAACACAAATCATCGTGGGCTCTTAGAATATGGTCGCCCGCCCGTCGTTGTGCCATAACACAACATAACACCAGAAGGTTTCATATCTCCGTATCCCCGACACACATCATAACACATCATAACGCCATAACACAAGATAACACGCAAATATACACGGTACCGGCCCTACGAGGAGCTCGGCGAACCTAGACACATCATACTCCGAATATCACAGTGAACATAACCGGCCCGGACTCGGCGAAAGATATAACAACCATATGCACGAGCAGAGTCGTGGGAGACTATATGCAGTTTAAAACATTTTCAAAAACTCCATAAAGTAGTCAAAACGAACTATCATTTAAAATCGAGAGAATAGTCAAATCAAGTTTCCCCCGAATGTCACTCGGGAACATATCAAATATAACTTAAAGATCATGGATACGTTTCAAAACCATATGAAGTAGCTTATGGAAATCGAGAACATAATCGTCATTACAGACTCGATAGGTAAGTAAGTAACCGACGCTCGAGGGTTAAGGCGATAGTCATGCTAAGTTCTTTCAAAAGTCGTTAGAACTATACGAAGGAAAGTCTCGGGGCCACAACGAGTATCAAACCAATCCGAGTCCATTTATGAAAGTTGGAGACCTTATTCATTATATATCTCCTACGAACGTTTCGAAGCGATCCGAGCTCGTGCCATGAAAGTTACGGTCGTTCGTAGTTATAGAATCCTTTAAACACAACATTCTTTATGCAACATTTGAAATCAACCGTACAAAAGACTTAAAAACCATAATTTGACCGTATTAAGAACGTTAACATCGTTATGAATAAGAATCGTATACGTGCTCGGATCTTAAGAATAGAGTTACCCCGAGACTCGTATCATAGTCTACTTACAACTAAGACATGCCAAAAGAAAGAAAGGGTAAGCTTTACATACCTTGTCCGCTTCCTAAACTAATCCGAATTCAAGTCTCGGCTTCTCAAAATCTACAATAACATCATTTGGCACCAAACATTAGTCATAATCATTTAGGAACCTAATTCCAAGCTAGCACTTTATCTACAAAAATTTGGGACATTTTCTATAAATCTAACAACCCCGAGAATTCAACTGCCCAAATCATCAACAACAATACCAACAATCATATAAGCAACATCAATAATCAATTCAAACGCATTCTAACATCAATAACTCTTTTCTACATAATTCGACAACATCCCACTTACATACAATTCAATTACATACACTAAACCAACGCCAATGCTTACACATTCGAATACTAATCCGCAACCATTCAAACGAGATTTAAGGATACTTCAAACGATTAAGCACACATTCAAACGACTCACCCAACATACCCCCCGAAACCTTCCAATTTCCATAGGAACATCAATGACACATTTCTTTCTTCCAAACTCATGAACTACCAACAATCTACACATTAACAACTTCATTCTCATCATCTGGAACCATATTGAAATCACATTATCTTCTCTAACAACCTAAACACGACTCCAACTTCAATTTAAATCATTAAACCTTCATTTTCATCATAGAATCCATACAACAACAACCAAAAATACTAAATAAATTTGTTCATCATGTCCTACCAAAACAACCCCTTAATCCATAATTCAACAACATCAATACAACAAACTATTACTCTATTCTTATTCCTTAATCAAACTTAATAAAGAGAGGGATTTGAAGATTCATACCTTGCTTTTATAAAAGTAGCCAAATCTTTCATCATTTTCTTGTCTTCAAACTCCACTCTTCAACACAAAACAAAATTATAATCGCGCTACGCGTTGCCGGACCTCGGTTAGCATTTGTGTCACACCCCAATTCGTTAGGGCGTGATGGGCACCCGACCACTTATTTAGGGCCGAGCGAACCGACTCACATAATACTCATAATCAAACTGGACCTTTAAATCATAACATAGATACACGATGAAAGTTCTTCGGAAATAAACATGATTTTTATCCTTTTCAAATCAAATAAAATCTGTAACGTGTTGAAACATATAGAACTTATAGTACAATGCATAATGACACATTGGCTTACATAGCCGCTTACATAACCGACATCTTATACCCACGACAACTCGTCTGTGCAAAGTCTCTAACATGGAATATGGAACCATATCTAAAACTCAACTC
>NW_026713470.1:0-25426 GCF_029784015.1 Lycium ferocissimum | reverse complement strand
AAATAATACCTCGTTCCCCCATTTTATGTTTTTTTTTGTGTTGTTTTTATTTTTACTATGATGTTGACTACCCCATCCTGGGTCATTTTTTGTGACGTCCTTTTTTTTAGGCCCCGGGCGTCCCCGAGGGGACGGACGGGCGCCCTAGATTTCATTTCGGGGACTTAAGAGGGCCCCTTTCTGAAGCTCGGCTTTGGGTATTATTTTTTGTGTACATACATATGGGCGTGGCGGGGTCGTCCCCCCGGGGCCATGTTCTCTCTTCTTAGGGGCTCGTAGATAGTTATGTATGGTTAGATGTCGCGCCCCTTTTTTTTTATTTTTTTGATAGCCTTGTCCCTTTGTATATGGATATGGGCATTGTTATTGATGATGATATAAATATTGTTCCCCCGAGATTAACCTTTATATATGTAAATTATGAGTAAGCCATGTGGCTCCCTAGATGTGAATATGAGAGACGCAAGGGGTCCAAAGGTTTGAGGGTCCTGTGGCCCCCCGGTTTGTGACATCCCCACTGTCAACCCAAAAGAAACCCGCACATCGATAGACCGATCAACACGAGCCCCCCGGGTAACCCCGGATATCCCGCCCTATCACAAGTCAGCCCAACCCCCGCATGATATGGGGGAACACATAAATAATGGACCCGGGACAAAAAAAGGGTTTTTGCTTTTGGGAAAAGGGTCCCTCAAGAGCTGGGGGCCCCCCGGGGGGCCCCCGGGAACGAATAACAGGGCCCCCCACGCCCGGGCGGTCCACCTTTCTCGGGACCCCCTCTTCGCCTGGACCCCCTTTTTAGAAATATGTAGACCCCCGGCCCGACGGGCCGCCCTCGAAGAAGTACCACCTGGACGAAGATATCGAGTCCCTCGGGAAACCCTTTCCCGGGTCATGGACAATCTCGAGCAAAATGGCCAAGCGCTCTACACGTAAAACAAGCCTTAGGAGACGGAGTTTGATGAACCAAAGGCGAAGACCCGATTTGGAACAACTTTGTACGCTGGTTGAAAATGAGCTACTCGAAGCTCTGCTGGATATTTGACTAGAAAAACTGCCAATCTTGTTGCTAAGGTGGCGGAATAGGATAATCTTGCCCTGAAAGGATTTAATAGGAGGTTGCCCCTCCGGTGGAACCACTAGAGGCCCCCAAGCTGTCATTGCTCTTCTCGGTAGCCTCTGAAATGCGTAGGCCTTAGCGACCTCGACTAAGGAAGCATTTCTCGACGATGGAGCGGAAGGAAGCACTGTGGCCTCGGGCCCCGAAGCGTGGAATACGAAGAGTAGTAGTGAGGCCTCTAACAATTCTTCGAATCCTATCGTGCTCAGTAGGAATCAGGGGTGCTGAATAACAAGCCAAATGAAAGAAGCGATAGACATAGCCGTACGCAGATAATCCCTCTCTTTTGGGGTGGAGAAACTCGTCTACGTCTTACTCTCGAGCGGGACGCGTCTTCTCGGAAGGCCCGATAAAACGGTCCAGTGGTGGAGGAGAACCCTCGGTACCAAGGAGCAGAGAGTACCTCCACCAGGTCTTTGTGTCTCTATGAAGCAGTTATGACACATAATCAATATCGTGGGTCTCAACAATCCACATCCTGTGCAATAACTCATGCATGTCCAATATAAACTCATATGCATTCTCGAGAAGCACCCGGCGAATGCCAGCGGATCCGTGCTGAATCTCCGCACGAAAGTCACGGTCGGTCAAAGTCATAACGGGACTGCCATGGAGTCAAAGATCATCTCCGGGGCCCGTGCGCATCCATCCGTGGTGCCACGGCCGCAACGGGGTGCCGCGCACCGGAGCCTTCCTCTGCTCGGGGAGTCGCCCCGCCCCCATCTCTAGTCTGTGATCCTCCACTCGGAGAAGTAACACTAGCAGCAGCCTGATGAGCATCCAAACGAAGTATAACATGAGCCATAGTATCCTGCATCATCTGCTTTGAAGTGACCTCGGGTGTGCCTTGTCGCTGGAGCCACATCATCCCCGACGGCATAGTCTCGGACACCCGCTAAACCTCGAAGTGCAGAGTGGAGATCGCGCGCGTCCGCCCACCCCGGCCGCGGGGGCCACGCACGGGCGGTGTGGCCTTCTGACCTCTAGCTCGATCGCGTCCTCTAGCTGTCACTCATCCCTTAGTGTAAGTACCCATTGCCAGTGCGCACCTAATCTCGGGCTATCGTGGCTTGAGTCCTCGCCGTACGTGAGAGAAGAGATAAGAATCGAATCTTGATTTGATTATTTTAGATACCAATTAGAATAAAGTAGCATGAAAGAGTGAAAGAATGTAAAGTTTTCTAAATGTCCTATAGCCTCTCGTAGATAAGTACGAACTCCGTCGTCTTTCGATCCATGAGACTGCTAGGCAGGCTCTTGTATTATAGACTAGGTAACTTAGGGCTTTGTGTCGGCCGACCCGTGGGCGCATTATTTGGTGTCTGCCAGGCCACGCGCGTATCACTAACGGATCCGATATACCAAATAGCTACCGTTTAACATACATAAATCCATACGAGATATAAAGGTGCATCGCACGAACATACATGTACACATATACATGCGAAACACATGTGAGAAGCCGTTAGGGATGTTATGCCGGACAAAGTCACATAACGCGCGTACCTGCCGGACGGTGATAACCCGCGACCCCTTGAAACATATCTACGGAGCCTCTAACATGCGAGAACGAATCGGAAGACGAGGACGGACGCCGTGCCCAAATAGTCATATATACGAACATATGGACAACGAGTCGTATATACCAAAAGTATCGTCTCGAGGGATCCAAAGAGACTCTCCAACCGGCGGACGATATCTCGGCGGCGGCGTGCCGTGCGGCGCGTCCGTGCCTATGGGCATGTAACACGGCCCCAGAAAGAACGAGGGGTCGATACAGTGTACCCGAGTATGTAAGCGGAAACATAGCATACATGATGAAAATAACCCAGTCGAGATATGTGAAGTACGTAACGGACGGAAGTACGAAAAATAGAGCGGACGAGAATCGGATTCGTGGTGGGTCGGACACGAGTGTGCGACCGAGGTCGTAATATGTCGGTTGGGGGATGTGGCCCGGACGGGTGTCAATACGGACCGAGTGCGAGAATGTGGGCGGCGGGTCCTCGGACGAACCGAACTCGGAAACGCGCGGACGAGTCGAGTCAAGATCAGAGACGTGCGAGAAACGTGACGGACGAGAATCGAGTCGAATCGGTTCCGGAAAGTATGTGTGACCGAGTCATGATCCAAATCGGACATACGGAACGCAACGGACAGAATACGTACATGCGAGTCATAAGCGTACGGAGACATACGTATCGTAAATCGGATCCAGAGCACGCTTTAATAGGGACGCGGTAACCGACCCCTCGTAGTACGGGACGCGGTGGACGGACGAGAATCGGTCCGTGCCATCTCACGGCCGCACGTCCCCCATAATATCACATAATCGAGAGATCATAATCGGATACGGACGAGATCCCGGCCCGCACGTCGAGGCCAGCGGTGAATAATGCGGTGGAAGTGCACGAATCACGAGGGACCAGCCCGGGCGCGGTGAAGGAGCATTGAGACATCCACGAACAGATCCATGAGAAACCATATACATACAGACCGACATACAGACTTAATGAAACTGAAATAGTTCAGAAGGTAGGTCAGATCAAAGTAGTCAGATTATGTCAGAACAGAGTGTGCAGAATCGTCCCAGATGTCAGACTGATATCAAGATTCAGAAGATAATCATAATACGTATTAGTTAGCGGACGAAAATATAATTAAGAAGTACCCATGAAGAACGAACAGAAATAAATCGATTTGAGCCATACAGGGAGTATCAGGGTTTTGTGGGCCCACCTGACCGATCACGATGATATACATAAATAATAGATAATAATCCTAGGGGTCGTCCAATAATCATTATAGGGTGTTCCAACTCCATTTATGGAAGTTACATACATATAGTTTGTTTCGTGGACGAAGGTAAAGAATAGTTCAATCTTCTTGAATGATCTCAAGCTATTTTCAATCTCGGAATGCGAGAAGGAAAGCGATGCGTTCGAGGCTCGTTTTCAAGCCTATCATACTGAGAACATGCCAAAGAATAAAGGGCAAGACTTTACATACCTTTGTTACACCTTACGCTCGTCCAATTTCAATTCCCGTTTCGTCAAAATCACCGTGGTCACTCTTACCAGTTACTATTCATGAAAGTTAACATTTTAGTCTTGGGGTTATACTTGGCTACCGAAATTTCGGCAGCACTTCCCCTATACATACTACACCCCCGAGACTTTAGCTCGGCCACTATATCAACAACAACAACAACATCAATAACAACAACAAGTATCACAAAACACATAATATGGCTTAACTAGCCATCTTTCCGGCATAACATAACATCTTTCATTCCGACTTTACACTTCCAAACCAACCTTACCATTTTATCATTCATCACTTATCAAGATCACTACAACATAATTCGGAGGCATATCATATCGTTTTCACCATAACTACAACTAAATTACACAATAATATTCAACACATTTTTCATGCAAAACCACGCACATACACGGTTCCAACACAACATACATACTACACGGCTACACTCTAAATCACAATTTCCATAACTTCCATGCAACTCCACTTATTCTAACATCCATAATCTTCCATAACATAAGAGAGAACATAGAATTCTTACCTTTTCCAATAAATTCTTCTTGCTAAAGGGGCTTAACTTTCTTGCCTAGATAATTATACCAACTTGGAGAGGAACTTGAGCTTAGTAGTAATTCCAAGAGAGATGAATTTTTGAATCAAAGAATTGAGCTCCAAAAAATTTTTCTTTTCTTTTTCTCTCTTCTTTCTCTTTGGCCGTGGCCTTCTCCTTTCTTTTCTTGATTTTTCTTCTAATCTCTTGAGTTTCTTGAAACCAAGCTCCTTTATATAAATTTGGCACATGAAATTTAATAAAATTGTGGGCTTGGGCCACTATGTGGCCGGCCGCCCCCACACCTATTGGGCCTTAGTTTCATTTTTTTTGAATTCCTCACAAATCATATTTCATAATTCCCGAAACGAATTTCCAAATTCCAATTTTGCCCTTAGGCCTTCTCCGGTATTTCCACGTTCAAATTTCCATAAGCGCGCACACCTTACTAAGAAAAATCGAACTTGACCTTATTCCTTACAAACCAAAATTATCTTCAAGTTTTCCAAATACACAAAAATGCCGGATATAACACTCTGATACCAACTTGTCACGATCCAATTTCACTAACTCGTGCGGGCACCTACCTTTCCCACCTTGGTAGGCAAACCCTTAACTCAACATTCACAATTTATAGAAATTAGCGAAAGAAAGAAAAATAATGTAAGAAAAATAATGTAAGTCTCACAAATACAATATAAATAAGTGCGGAAGTAAATGAAATCCACCCCAGTGTCTGGTCTGGTCATACGAACGTCTAAATCCAAATACTACAAGTCTGAATAATAAAACATAAATAGTCTCAAAGTCGTGTCTCAGAATGGAAAGCAAGACATAATAATAGGAAGAGTCTTCGGTCAGCGACCATCCTAATGCTCACCCTGAAAAGACTCGAATCAACAATCCTCGACTATCAGCCACAAGGGGTAGAAGAAGATCCAACCTGGTACTCTGCATTCATAAAAGAATGCAGGAAGTGCAGGTCAGTACAAACAACAAGTACTGGTAGGCATCATAGGCCGACTAAGACTAGATAACGTATATAAAGCTGACAAAACAAAATAAACAAGTAAAACAATAAGGTAAAAGTCAACACGAATCCATAACCACAGTACAGGTCATCACCTATGTTATAGCATCTAATCCCAACTGTCCCAAGTCTAAGTATAACCATTCCGAACCAGTCTATCACAATCGTATCACAACCATATCACAGAAAACCATGGGTACAATCCAATGTAATAAGGTAAGAATGATGAATGCAATGCATATGTAGTCTTTGTACAACATATCCCGGACGAAATACCTCCACGTCTCGGCGATCATAACCTATGGGGGACCCGCGAAGTCCATGTACCACTCATCCCAGCAACAACCTCGATGATGAGAACTCTCTCGATCCCGATAAGGGACATCGGGCATCGAGCACTCATTCATTCCCGGAAAGATACCTCGGGCAACGTACACTCATTCTGCTCCGATAAATGACCTCAGATCACGAACTCTCATCTTTCTTTTACGTTTTTTGGCAAAGGCCTCGGAGGCTACTGTTTCACCCCGTACTTATATATGTAAAGTTTCGTCGTGAGTTAGTTGACGAAGACTTAAAAGGCGAGGTTGTCGTCAAGGTCATAAGGAATTATATATACCCATTCTTCATACATGAGAGCTTGGTATCATTCCTAGTAAGTATTGGGAAGGTTGAATGTTAAGCGAATCGAAGAAATTAAGTTTGTGTAAACTTTGGAAAAAATTCGGCAAAATTCCGAACATAAATTTTGGGTCAACTTTAAAGAGGCATATCTCCTAGAATATGAGGAGTTACGGAATTCATAACATATTCATTTATAGGTTCAGTGAGTCTACTTTCCAATGCAATTGGTAGAACTGAATTTCCACATTGATAGTGGGAGTTATGAACCGTCGAAGTGCGACGGTCCGTCAACAGTGAGTCAGTGGAGAATTTTCTAGAATGTTATTTATTGATCCATTTCGTTTTATCCGTCATTATTTCACACACCAACATACCCTAATTGTCCTAATACTCCCCTCAACCCTTTTCCTAATTCCCTCCATCATCCAAGTAAGATTTGAGCCCGCAAAACCCGAGACTAGTTAGCACATCATGGTACTTGTGTTTCTATTATGTTGGTGGTCTTGTGGACTTAAAGCAAAGTGTTGTGGTTGAAGTTTTGGACTATATAAGGTATGTTTTCCATATAAGCTTTGATATTAAATGGTTCTTGAAGGATTTTAATAGTTTTAGGTTAAAGAAATTGTGATATAAAGATTACATGTTGGCATGTCGGTGTTGTTGGCCTGGGGTCTGATTTGAAGGAAGTTTTGGGATGGATTTACTTATGCTTTGACTTGTAGTTCTTGATTATGTTGGTGTTGATATTTGGGCTTGATTTGGAGTTGGTTTGGAATGGAAATCATAGGGGAAATGCTGCTCGAATTCCGTTAACCTAAGAACTAGTTTAAACTTGGATTATGAGTTTGCCCTTAACCTAATTATGTGGTAAATGGTCTTGAATGTATATTTGTGAACTCAGGAAGATAGACGTTGAGTAATAAGGAGACATCGAAGTATGTTAAGCTGTCCCTTCTTTTCAAAGGCATGATTCTCTTTTTATGAACTTATACATGATATCCATAATACCCTTACTCCTAAAAATGCAAGAAATTCATGATACTCAAGGTTTTTATGATATGAAAGATAAATGTTTTCTATGATGATAATGAATATGAGAATGATCCTATTTCTAGAGATTCCAAAGCTTATGGTTTTGATGTCATTATGAGATTATTGAGCTTGTTTCATGATTATTGATTTTATTCATTGTTGTTTATCTTACCTTATGATAGTTGTTCCTTCAAGGTAAGATATAGCGATAATAATGATTCCATAATGATACGTCGGAGGTTACCGAGGTTGTGGCCAATTTTAATTGGTCCAACCCGTATTTCGTACATCGGGACATGTGACTGGGCCATGGACACATGTATAACTCTTATATGAAATTTGCACAAAAGATGACTAATAAGTCATCTTTCTATCATTCCACACTTAGAAAAAAAAAAAAAAAAAAAACTTGGATGAACAAAGCTCGAACCATTCGGCCAAGACTCCAAAATTTCAAGTCCAAAATTAGCCATCACAAAAATATTTCCTTCAAGCAAATCCACTAATTGGAGGTCCCTCATTAACGTGGAGTTGTTGTTTGGGCCAATAGATCATTCGTTTCATCAATTGCAAACCCTAGCTAGTTGTGAAGTTGAAGGGAAAAGGTAAGATTTAATCTTGTTTTATGTGTTATGAATGATGTGTGCATGTTGTAGTATGTAAATATGGATGAAATTCATGGAAATATTGCATGTGGAAGTGAGCCGTGTGCATGGTGTGTTGGCCGTGTGTGTGTGTGTTGTGTTGTGTGGAAGTAATGAATTAATTCTAGTTAGCATGTTTTGATTGTTGTAGTGTGAAGAGAAGAATGAAAATCATGAAAGTTGGTTGTGGATGTGTTGGCCGAATATGGCTTGTGAAGTGTAGCAAAGAATGGATCAATTCTATTTAGTATTTTGATTGTTATTGTTATGTGGATTCTATGTTGGAAATGAGAGTTTAATGATTCAAGTTGATGTTGTAATTGTTATGGGCTGATTTGGAGGTTAATGTGCATTTAATGTAATTTTTATATTTATGGGAATGACATTGTTAGAGTGTGAATTGTTGGTGCAAATCATGATTCGGAAGTGAGGAATGTGTTATGGGTTGTGTTCTCGGGTTTGGGACATATTTCGGGTGAAGTGGGGTGTTGTTTGGGATGTTTGAAACATTGTATGAATTGTTTAAAATGTCCTTGAATATTGTTGGTATGGGTTTGGGTTAGTATTTGAATGTATGAGCGATGATGTTGGCTTGAATGTAAGCCGTTGAATTGAATATAATGAATGTTGTTGAATGATGTAAAAGAGGGTTACTAATGTTATATTGCTTTTCGGATTGATTGTTGATGTTGTTAGAATGATTGTTGGTGTTGTTGTTGTTGAATTGGCCGAGTTAAATTCTCGGGGTTGGTCTATTTACAGGGGAAATGCTGCCCAAATTTCTGTAGAATTAAGTGCTAGTTTGGAATTAAATGCCTAAACGTCTATAGCTAATATTTGATATCCGTTGACGTTGTGTAGACCTTGGGGAGCCCGAGACGTAGGTTGGGATTAGCTTGAGTTGGATTAGCTTTGAGAGCGGACGAGGTATGTAAAGCTCAACCCTTCCTTCTTTTGGCATGCCTTAGTTATAAATAGGCTATGACACGAGCCTCGAGGAAATTCTATTCTCGCAATCCGAGCATGTCTATGATTCTTATTTGTTTCTTGGTATTCGTATGCTTGATGTGATGAAATATTGGCTCTTATGTCTTTGGAATAATTGATTTTCAAATGTTGCATAAAAAGTTTTGTTTTTAAAGAGTTCCGTAACTACGAACGACCGTAACTTTCACAGAAAGGCTCGGATTGCTTCGATATGTTCGTAGGAGATTTTATGGCGTATGATGAGTATGTTTTCCATAGGCGGGCCCGGCTCGGGTCGACACCCGTCCGTGGGTCCCGCGACTTTCCTTTATGTAACTCTAATGACTTTTGAAAGAATTTGGTATGGCTATTATCCCGATTTCCAAGTATGGTCATTTTACTTATCTTTTGAGTCTATGATAATGATTTTATACATATGGTTACTCACGACTCTGCTCGTGCATTCTGTTGTATCTTTCGCCGAGTCCCGGGCCGGTTATGTTGTCGTGCGCACTATGTTATACTCCGGTGTTATGCTGTGTTATGGTTCGCCGAGCCCCTCGCTAGAGGGCCGGGTTCCGCTTATATTTGGTGTTATGCTGTGTATGGCGTTATGATGTGTTATGATGTGTGACGGGGATATGGAGATTTGAAACTTTCTGGTGTTATGCTGTGTTATGGCGCCAATGACGGGCGGGCGACCATATTTTCTGAGCCCTATGCATGATTTGTATTTTGAAAATAAACATTTTGGTATTTGGATATGCACTTACTTTCTGTACTTCTGTTTCGATTATGACTCAGATTTGTTTACTATATATTCTGCTTTGCATACTCAGTACATATTTCGTACTGACCCCCTTTCTTCGGGGTCGCGTTTCATGCCCGCAGTACGTACGCGTACAGTTCGGTGATCCGCCAGTTTAGGACACCTATTCTGCTGTTTGGAGTGCTCCCTTTATTCCGGAGCCCACATTTTGGTATATATTCGTTCGCTGCATATGTATTTGTTTGTTCAGGGGTACGGCGGGGCCCTGTCCCGTCATATGATTCTGTTGGTCTGTTTAGAGGTCTGTAGACGTATATGTGGGTTGTGTGCCTATTCTGTACGGGTGTGTTCGTATGTTATATGGTCTGGGCGATCTCATTCACCGTGTCAGCCTTGTCGGCTTGCGTTTGTATTTATTTTGGGCCGTTGCGCCATTTGATAGCCTTGCCGGCTATATATATATATATATATATATATATATATATATATATATATATATTTGAGATAATGTTTGAGATAATTTGAGACAAGTCTGATATTTGTATACGTATAAGCCATCTGTATGTGATTCGGATTAATGAATGTGTTTGGGTGCCCAGCTCGGGCACTAGTCACGGCCTACGGGGCTGGGTCGTGACAAAAGTGGTATCAGAGCGGTTCGTCCTCGGAATGTCTACAGACCGTGTCTAGTAGAGTCTTGTTTATCGGTGTGTTGTGCACCACATCTATAAACAGGAGGCTACAGGACATTTAGGATGTTATCTTTCCTTCTGATCTTAGATCGTGCGATAGAGCTGTGTTATCAGGATGACTCCTCTCTAACGAAATGTTATGTTTTCAGCGATGCCTCCGAGGAAGGCCACAGCGCCCCCGTGGGGCAAGTCTACAGCAGTGGGGAGACCACCAGGCCCGGAGAGTTACCAGGGCCCGTGCTGAGCCTGTACCTGAGGTTGTGCCCCCGACAGCCCGCCCGGCCACACCACCGCATCGAGGGGGCTTGGAGGCCGCAACCGCAGTCGGGGGCGGCTCCACCGCCAGCTCCCGAGGTTCGAGTGCCCGAGCCTCCAGCTCCCCAGCCAGGGGCGGAGGATGGGGCCATGCGAGAGGCGGTCCAGTTATTGACCAGATTGGTAGCGGGGCAGGCCCACAGGCACGGAGTAGGGGGTGATCAGGCGGACCGACGTGACAGTTCGAGGGCCCGTGATTTTCTGACATGTAATCCACCAGAGTTTTTCGGGTCGAAGCCCGCGGAGGACCCTCAGGAGTTTATCAGACAGATGCTGCGTACATTACGGTTGATTAAGGCGACCGAGATCGAGTCTGTCGAGTTGGCATCATACCAGTTGCGGGATGTAGCCGCAAATTGGTATGAGTCCTGGGTATTGTCCAGAGGCGAGGGTGCCCCTCCAGCCGTGTGGGGCGAGTTTACTGAGGCCTTTCTTGGCCATTTTCTGCCTCCAGAGCTACGGCGAGCCAGAGTAGACAGATTCCTGCTATTGAGACAGAGGGGCAGGAGCGTCCGGGAGTACAGTTTGGAGTTTGACTCGTTGGCCAGATATGCGTCCGCTTATGTAGCTGATATGACGGATCGGATGCACCGATATGTGATGGGACTAGATCGCTATTTGGTCGATAGTTGTTTGGTGATGGCGGCCCAGCCAGGTATGGATATTGCCCGTGTACAGGCACACGCCCAGGGTATGGAGGACCGACACAGAGGGCGTCAGCCCGATAGAGATTATGATAGGGGCCAGCCCAAGAGGGCTAGATCCGCTGGGTATTCTGGGGAGTTTCGAGGCAGGCAGCCTCAGCAGCAGCAGAGCAGATATCCTCCCCAGCCAGCACGGAGCACACCCCCACAGCTCACCGGCAGGAGATCAGAGGGTGCAGGATATTCAGGGGCAGGCCAGAGCTCCAGGGTTTCAGGCTCACAGGGGGACAGAGGTTCCAGCCAGTTGAGGCCACCCAGACCTCCGTGTCCTCACTGTGGGAGACATCACCCCGGAGAGTGTTTTCGTGCCACCGGTGCTTGTTTTACTTGTGGCCGTCAGGGCCATCTGATGAGAGATTGCCCGGTTAGGGGTGGTGCGCAGTAGTGCGCCACCCTACCGGGTCGGGCCGCCGGTTCATCTTCATCCTCGCAGTAGCGCGCCCCCGCGGGGGCGAGGTATGCCAGCACCACCAGGCCGCGGTAGAGGTCGTGGCGGAGTTTCCGGTTCTAGCGGTCCTTCGAACCGCATATATGCCTTAGCCAGCCGACAGGACCAGGAGGCGTCGCCTAATGTTGTTACAGGTATATTACTGGTCTTCTCTCGAGATGTATATGCACTGATAGATCCCGGCTCTACTTTATCATATATTTCTCCCCTTGTTGCTAATAAAATTGGGATAGAATCTGAACCGATAGAGCCTTTTGAGGTAGCTACACCGGTAGGGGATTCTGTTATAGCCAGCCAGGTTTATAGAGATTGTTCGGTAATTATTTGTGGCCGCTGCACTAAGGCAGATCTGGTAGAGTTAGATATGACTGAGTTCGATGTTATTATGGGTATGGATTGGCTAGCTTCTTGTTATGCTAATGTTGATCGTCAAAAGAAGATAGTCCGTTTCCAATTTCCAGGGGAACCAGCTATAGAATGGGCGGTGTAATACAAAGATCGCCGAGGGGTAAGTTTATTTCATACCTCAAGGCAAGAAAAATGATCGAAAAGGGCTATATTTATCATCCGGTTCGTGTACATGATTTAGAAGCAGCAGGCACCGACTCTTCGCCTCGGTCCCGTGGTTAATGAATTTCTAGATGTATTCCCGCATGAGCTTCCGTGTCTTCCCCCCCGAGCGGGAGATAGAGTTCGCCATTGATGTGCTCGCCGATACTCACCTATATCTATTCCTCCGTACGTAATGGCACCTGCACTTGAAGGAATTGAAGGAGCAACGAGGGATTTATTAGAGAAGGGCTTTATTAGGCCCGCACATCACCCCGGGGAGCGCCGTATTGTTTGTGAGGAAGAAGGATGGGTCGCCGCGGATGTGCATTGATTATAGGCAATGAATAAGGTAACCATCAAGAATAAATACCCCCTCCCCAGATTGATGATTTGTTTGATCGCCTTGCAGGTGCCGTGTTTCTCGAAGATAGACCTCGCGGTCGCTATCACCAGTGCGGGTACGAGAGGCCGATATTCCTAAGACAAAGATTCAGACCCGATATGGGCATTATGAATTCGTAGTGATGTCTTTTGGGGTCGACTAATGCTCCAGCCGTATTTATGGACCCGATGAATCGGTATTCGACCGTTCTTAGATATGTTCGTGATAGTATTTATTGATGACATCCTGGTTTATTCACGATCGAAAGCGTAACATGCATCATTTGAGGACGGTACTTGGCGTACTCCGCACCGAAATTGTATGCTAAATTTTCTAAATGTGAATTTTGGCCGACTTCGGTGGCATTCCCGGGGCATATTATTGGAGCCGATGGCATCCGGTGGATACCCGCAAGATTGAGGCCGTAAAGAATTGGCCTAGACCTACGACACCTACCGAGGTGCGTAGCTTTCGGGGGATTGGCCGGTTATTACAGAGATTCGTAGAGAAGTTTGCTTTGATTTCAGCGCCTTTAACAAGGCTGACTCAGAAGGGAGCTAAGTTCCAGTGGACTGATGCTTGTGAACGCAGCTTCCAGTTGCTGAAAGAGAAGTTGACTACGGCTCCAGTTCTGACCCTTCCTGAGGGACCGGACGGTTATGTGATTTATTGTGATGCCTCTGGTGTTGGTTTGGGGTGTGTATTGATGCAGCATGGCAGAGTCATAGCTTATGCCTCCCGGCAGCTCAGAAAGCACGAGAGAAATTATCCTACTCACGATCTGGAGCTAGCCGCGGTAATTCATGCTTTGAAGATGTGGAGACATTATCTATATGGTGTTCACGTTGATATTTATACAGATCACAAGAGCCTCCAGTACATCTTTAAGCAGAAGGAGCTGAACTTGCGGCAGAGGAGGTGGTTAGAGTTGCTGAAAGACTATGATGTTGATATTCTATACCATCCCGGGAAAGCTAATGTTGTGGCAGATGCACTCAGCCGTAAGTCTATGGGCGCCTAGCGGACGTGCCATCGAGAGAGGAAAGAAATGGTTCGCGAGATCCATCGGTTGGCTAGTCTTGGAGTCCGCTTGGCTGATTCTGGAGATATTGGGGTTTCTGTTCGAGAAATTGCTGAATCCTCTATTACGGAGGAGATAAAGCAGCGTCAGTATGAGGATCCTGTTCTGGCACAGTACAGAGACGCAGCCCTTGAGAAGGAAAAGACCCCGTTCGAGATTACACCTGATGGAGTGCTATTACACAGGGGCAGATTATGTGTACCTGATGTTGCGGGGCTGCGGCGACAGGTTATGGGCGAGGCACATTATGCCCGTTATTCTGTTCACCCAGGGTCGACGAAGATGTATCATGACCTCAGATGCTTATACCGGTGGGATGGTATGAAAAGGGACATAGCAGAAGTTCGTCGCTCGCGTGCCCAAATTGCCGTTAGGTTAAGATCGAGCATCAGAAGCCCGGTGGATTATTACAGAGATGGAGATACCGTCGTGGAAGTGGGAAATAATTAATATGGACTTTATTACAGGCTTACCTCGCACTCCACGGAGGTATGATTCCATATGGGTTATTGTTGATAGGCTGACAAAATCAGCCCATTTCCTCCCAGTCCGACTACGTATTCAGCTGAGGATTATGCCAGGTTATATATTAAGGAGATTGTGAGGCTTCACGGAGTTCCCATATCTATCATCTCCGACAGAGGTGCCCGCTTTACAGCTAATTTCGGAGATCATTTCGAAAGGATTGGGGACACAGTGAGTCTTAGTACAAGATTCCATCCTCAATCCGACGGACAAAGCCGAGCGCACTATTCGTACGCCGGAAGATATGTTGCGGGCCCGTGTTATTGATTTCGTGGGTAGCTGGGATGATCATTTGCCGCTTGTTGAATTTGCTTATAATAACAGCTACCACTCCAAAGATCCGTATGGCACCGTATGAGGCTTTGTATGGCAGAAAGTGCAGGTCACCGATCGGCTGGTTCGATGTTGGGAGACTAAATTAATTGGCCCGTATATGATCCAAGAGCAAGTAGATAAAGTGAAATTTATTCGGGAAAGATTATTAGCAGCCCGCAGTCGACGAAATCATATGCAGATAATCGCCGTCGATATTTAGAGTTTCATATTGGTGATTGGGTATTCCTGAAAGTGTCACCTATGAAAGGTGTTATGAGATTCGGCAAGAAAGGAAAGCTCAGTCCGAGATATATTGGGCCTTATCAGATCATCCGTAAAATAGGCAAGGTTGCCTATGAATTAGATCTGCCAGCTGATTTGGGAGCAGTGCATCCGGTATTCCACGTATCTATGCTTCGCAAATGCATTGGTGACCCCTCCAGAGTATTTCCTGTAGATGATATCCAGGTCACAGAGGAGCTATCTTACGAAGAGCAGCCTATAGCCATATTGGATCGTCAGGTAAGAAAGTTGCGGAATAAAGATGTGGCTTCTGTTAAAGTGCTGTGGCGGAACAATAACCGGGAGGAAATGACCTGGGAAGCTGAGGAGCAGATGAAGAAGAAGTATCCTCATTTATTTCCAGTGCCTACAGGTAATTTAAATTCCTTACTTGACTATGTTGATTAGTGAATAAATTGTATGTGTTAGCTATAAAAGAACTCCCCCGAAATTGCTTATCAGACCCCGTAGGGTTAGTTTAACATTCGAGGACGAATGTTCTAAAGGGGGGGAGGATGTTATATCCCGTATTTCGTACATCGGGACAATCCGGGTTGACTACGATAAGTTAGGGGCAAGACCATTCCGGGCTGCAAAGTCGAGACTTTTGACCTTCGATTTTATTTTAAGACATAAGTTGTTCATGAATTTGTTGGCATGGAACATTTAGGAAAATTTGGGACTAAAAATGGAATATTTGGAAGTTGGAAATCATGCAAAATTTGGCCATTTGGCCGTGTGGGTTGAGAGATGGCCCACACATTTTGTGGCCAATTTTAATTGGTCCAACCCATGTGTGGGCCATGGACACATGTATAACTCTTATATGAGCACAAAAGATGACTAATAAGTCATCTTTCTATCATTCCACACTTAGAAAAAAAAGAAACTTGGATGAACAACAACAACAACCATTCGGCCAAGACCCAAAATTTCAAGTCCAAAATTAGCCATCACAAAAATATTTCCTTCAAGCAAATCCACTAATTGAGGTCCCTCATTAACGTGGAGTTGTTGTTTGGGCCAATAGATCATTCGTTTCATCAATTGCAAACCCTAGCTAGTTGTGAAGTTGAAGGGAAAAGGTAAGATTTAATCTTGTTTTATGTGTTATGAATGATGTGTGCATGTTGTAGTATGTAAATATGGATGAAATTCATGGAAATATTGCATGTGGAAGTGAGCCGTGTGCATGGTGTGTTGGCCGTGTGTGTGTGTGTGTTGTGTAGAAGTAATGTATTAATTCTAGTTAGCATGTTTTGATTGCTGTAGTGTGAAGAGAAGAATGAAAATCATGAAAGTTGATTGTGGATGTGTTGGCCGAATATGGCTTGTGAAGTGTAGCAAAGAATGAATCAATTTATTTAGTATTTTGATTGTTGTTGTTATGTGGATTCTATGTTGGAAATGAGAGTTTAATGATTCAAGTTGATGTTGTAATTGTTATGGGCTGATTTGGAGGTTAATGTGCATTTAATGTAATTTTTATATTTATGAGAATAGCATCGTTAGAGTGTGGATTGTTGATGCAAATCATGATTCGGAAGTTGGAAGTGTGTTATGGTTGAGGTTCTCGGGTTTGGGACATTTTCGGTGAAGTGGGGTGTTGTTTGGGATGTTTGAAACATTGTATGAATTGTTTAAAGTGTCCTTGAATATTGTTGGTATGGGTTCGGTTTAGTATTTGAATGTATGAGCGATGATGTTGGCTTGGATGTAAGCCGTTGAATTGAATATAATGAATGTTGTTGAATGATGTAAAAGAGGGTTACTAATGTTATATTGCTTTTGAATTGATTATTGATGTTGTTATAATGATTGTTGATGTTGTTGTTGTTGAATTGGCCGAGTTAAATTCTCGGGTTGGTCTATTTACGGGGAAATGCCGCCCAAATTTCGTAGAATTAAGTGCTAGTTTGGAATTAAATGCCTAAACGTCTATAGCTAATATTTGATATCCGTTGACGTTGTGTAGACCTTTGGGAGCCCGAGACGTAGGTTGGGATTAGCTTGAGTTGGATTAGCTTTGAGAGCGGACGAGGTATGTAAAGCTCAACCCTTCCTTCTTTTGGCATGCCTTAGTTATAAATAGGCTATGACACGAGCCTCGAGGAAATTCTATTCTCGCAATCCGAGCATGTCTATGATTCTTATTTGTTTCTTGGTATTCGTATGCTTGATGTGATGAAATATTGGCCCTTATGTCTTTGGAATAATTGATTTTCAAATGTTGCATAAAAAGTTTTGTTTTTAAAGAGTTCCGTAACTACGAACGACCGTAACTTTCACAGAAAGGCTCGGATTGCCTCGATATGTTCGTAGGAGATTTTATGGCGTATGATGAGTATGTTTTCCATAGGCGGGCCCGGCTCGGGTCGACACCCGTCCGTGGGTCCCGCGACTTTCCTTTATGTAACTCTAATGACTTTTGAAAGAATTTGGTATGGCTATTATCCCGATTTCCAAGTATGGTCATTTTACTTATCTTTTGAGTCTATGATAATGATTTTATACATATGGTTACTCACGACTCTGCTCGTGCATTCTGTTGTATCTTTCGCCGAGTCCCGGCCGGTTATGTTGTCGTGCGCACTATGTTATACTCCGGTGTTATGTGTGTTATGGTTCACCGAGCCCCTCGCTGTGGGGCCGGTTCCGCTTATATTTGGTGTTATGCCGTGTATGGCGTTATGATGTGTTATGATGTGTGACGGGGATATGGAGATTTGAAACTTTCTGGTGTTATGCTGTGTTATGGCGCCAATGACGGCGGGCGACCATATTTTCTGAGCCCTATGCATGATTTGTATTTTGAAAATAAACATTTTGGTATTTTTGGATATGCACTTACTTTCTGTACTTCTGTTTCGATTATGACTCAGATTTGTTTACTATATCTTCTGCTTTGCATACTCGCACATATTCCGTACGACCCCCTTTCTTCGGGGTCGCGTTTCATGCCCGCAGTGCACGTACGTACGCTCGGTGATCCGCCGCCTTAGGACACCTATTCTCGTCGTTTGGAGTGCTCCCTTTATTCCGAGCCCACATTTTGGTATATATTCGTTCGCCGCATATGTATTTGTTTGTTCGGGGGTACGGCGGGCCCCGTCCCGTCATATGATTCTCGTTGGTCTATTTAGAGGTCCGTAGACGTATATGTGGGTTATGCCTATTCCGTACGTGTGTGTTCGTATGTTATATGTTCGGGCGATCCCATTCGCCGTGGCGCCCTTGTCGGCTTGCATTTGTATATGTTTTGGGCCGTTGTTTGTGTTTGAGATATAATTTGAGATAATCCGAGACAATGTCTGATATTTGTATACGTATAAGCCATCCGTATGTGATTCTAGGATATATGAGATTATATGCGAACCGAAGACTATAGGGTTTAAGTTCATATAATAAGCTAGGAAGGATTTGAGGGCAATTTTTTTAAGGAAATCAAGTTTGTTGGAACTTTCCCCAAAAAATGGGGACAATTTTTGTCCAACTTCCAGAAAAAATTTCAAAGATAAAGGAGTCAAATGGAAAAAGCAAAAGCCTTCCATCAAAATGAAGTTAGTTTCCAACGCAACAAACCGCTTGGTATTGTATAGAGAGTTATGAAGTTAAAGTTAGGCCGGTTCTTAGATTAACCCTTGCGAACGCGACTTTGGTCATGTGTTAGCTTAATTAAATGTTGGTAAACCCTTGCGAACACGACCCAAGGCCACGAACGCGAAGGGAAGCCACCGCTTTTAAGTCGGTTTCCACCGATATCCACACCCTATATAAAGGTTATAAATTATTTTATAACCCCAAATATTTTCCAAATGGAACACATATGGGGGTATTTGTGTCATAAAAAAATGAGGAAAATATATGAAATGCTTTTGAGTAGCGAAGTATTAATCGAGGGGGGTAGCGCATAGTTGTTTTGGAATACATTTGTGTTGATATTTTGGATTCAAGGTGAATATTGAAGATATTGTTGTTCTAGTGAGAACAAAGTATGAATCTATTGATATTTATTTAGCTTTATTTGAAGATAGAGCTATTAAATGATCGTATAATGAATTTGTTGGTTGAGATATGATTCTTAAACAATCTGTGAATGTTTTATGGAATATTTTGGTAGTTGATGATGTTGTTGATGTTAGTGTTGTTGTTGTTGTTAGTTGTTGGTGTTAGTGATTTCGGGCTAGGGATATAAATAGGGAAGATGTTCGCCCCGATTTTTCGAAAAGTTTAATATTGAAGGCTTAAGACAAGCATATGAAAATAAGCTTAACGATAGTATGAGTGATTTTATATGTAGATTATGAGACTACGACTGATCTTGTGTAGATTATGAGGCGGTTGTGGATTGAGAAGGAGATTAAGCCAGTATGTTAAGGTTGTTCCTTATTTTCTTGGCATGATTCCATATATGGTAAGAGCGTAATGGACCTTGTGACTAGAGATTTATCAAAGTAGAGCTTGTCATATTGTTGCGTAGTTTCAGAGGGTTATGTTAATTTTTCGGAGAATAGCCATCCCCTCTCTATGTCCTTGAGTTTATAGAGACCAAGAGGCATGTTATAGTATCGCATTTTTCTAAGATATGCATCGATATACCTAGATATATATATATATATATATATACATACACACACATATTTTCTTTAGCCTGGACACTTGGTTAGTGAGACTTTTATTTGGCTGGCCTACGGGTCAGTGAGACGAATATTCCTGGCCTACGGTCAGTGAGACAGATATACCTGTTCTACGGGTCAGTGAGACAGATTGCCTGGCCGACGGGTCAGTGAGACATATTGCCTGGCTACTTGGCCAGGGAGATTTTACAGTTGCCTGGACACTTGGTCAGTGAGATGTCTATAATAGTATTATATTGCATTTCATATGAGACAGGTCTGGAGAGATATTCGTGGCATTATGGCCTCCATTGTATTGTTTTCGGTTCAGTTTCAGTTATCGTTGCCTTACATACTCGGTACATTATTTCGCATCGACGTCCCTTTTGCCGGGCGCCGTATTCATGCCTCGGCAGTACGGATCGATAGATTGGTAGACCTCCCCGCAGCCGGATCCGACATCGACCGAGTTAAGTGAGCTTCCACTTCGTTCGGAGTTTCGGTCCTTCGGAGTCTTTCCTTTTTATATATATATATATATACGGGTATGACCACATCTCCCTAGAGGCTTGTAGATGAGTCTTGCATATAGTGTGTCTGTGTGATAACCTTGTCGGTTTGTGTATGTATGTTGGATACTGTTGGCTTTGTACGATCATACCAGCCTCGTCAGCTTTCTCAGTTATGTATATATATTTTGGGTGGGTATGCTTAGTTCAGACGAGATAGTCAGTATTTATATATATATATATATATATTCAGATTTTCCCTCACCGTTGTTGGTGTTATTGGTGTGTGTAGGCTCATTACCCGCTTAAGTCGGGGTTACTCCCCAAAGTTTTAGATTATATAGAGGGTTCGCCGGGCCTAGTTTGGCACGGAGCGTCGTGTCACGCTCCGGTTTGGGGGGTGACATGGCGAAAGTGTGATGTACGTAGTCTGTCGTCCTAGGTGAGTCTACGAGCCGTGTCCAACAGAGTCTTTGTTATAGGTGTGAAGGGCGCCACACTTATAAACTGTGAGGTCATATATATATTTATATATATTTCCTTTCTTTCTCATTCTAGATCATGTCCGTAGCGCCAAGTCGTAGGATATGAATTTTCTAACTCTAACTCGATTATTTTGCGGGCCGAGAGATGATTTAACGCAGAAAAGAGATAAGTGGTTGGGATCCATAGATAAGTTATTCTTATGAGACCGACCCATCTAAGGATATATTTCTATAGAGACCGATCCATCGGTTCGAAGAATCGCAGAACACACTAAGGAACCAGAAGCCGTAGTAATGGGAGCCAATCTTCGGCCTCATGTTATGATAGGTTATTTAATAAAGCTAAAGTCCTTCCGTGTGGTCAAGAGGTTACAAACGAGAGTACCAAGTAGCCAAGGTTTAATGGTATCCGCAGAACAGGGATCTAATGATAATGATGGTCGAGCTGACAGAATTAGTATAAATGGTACGTTCATGAAGAATTTAAGTGTTATTGAGCAACCTATGGATGGGCAATAGGAGGGAGAACCTCCTTATCTACAGTTAGATCGGTTTGTGCTAGATCAAAGTTCTAGAATAGGATCAAGGTAACAGTTTCCTGTAACATTGTGTTAACAATGATAACGAAATGCAGAAGTGATTGATTAACTAAGAAAAGGAGTAAAGGAACGTATTCAGAAAGAACATTTTATGAGTATATGCATTTTTTTTATTTAAGAGGATTGATTAACGAAGGGCTTAGAAAGTAAATTTGATGTTTTGCAAGAAGGATGCCCAGATATGGCGTATGAAGCGAGCATTACTATCTTATATCCTTTGAGTACCAATAGCCCCGTATGGCTAAGTTGTGTATCATATGTATTTTTCGAAGATTTACGGGTAGCCCCGTGAGGCATTGGATGTATTTTATAGATTGTGTGAGGTTTGAGGATAGTAAAATTAAAAGGGAAACTTAACTGCCAAAATTTCTCGAAAATTTAATTTATTATGAGTATACACACACACACACAAAGGTAAGATGATGCGATAGACCAAAGAAGTTTAGTAATGAGTGATTGGAAGAAGAGTTAGCAGTGACCCTATGTGAGAAGGGATAAATAGTAAGATAGCGCTATATGTGAGTGAGGAACCGAATATAGAAGTACCAAAAAGAATTGACATGTTCCCTACGAGTAGAAATTAAAGGAGGACCCAAATATTTAAGAAAGGCCAAGGAAGGCAAGTCATTTCGAAGGCAGTTTTCGGATCTATATATATATGAGTCGCATTAGTCTCGAGTGCTAAGATTTATCTCCAAGCTTTCGAGGTGTTGAGTATGTTGTTTCATGTGTACCAATGTATGAGCTCATGATTATTGAGTTACGAAAGGGTTAGAGGTTAAACGGCGGAATGATCCGAAAATATATGTGTGACTCGACGGGGCGAAGGACGGACCGTCCAAAACGATATGCCTTCGAATCACCACCGTCGAGCTACCTTGGCCTCTGACCAAGGCTGCACAATGACGGTGCAACAGGATGGTACCATCGAATAACGACGGTCCGTCGATGTACACCGTCGAAGTGAGGCAGTGGTTGAGCTTCTGAGATGTTATATATTGACCCCTATATTTTGTTACCATACGAGGCGGAATTGGTATGTGTTACACCTCGGAAATTCCCCCTTAGTATACAAGTGTATAGGCTCTCAGAGGACATGATGTATATGAGGTTTAGATGAGCAAGGAGTAGTAATTGATAGTCCTAATCAAGATTTCCAAAGACATTCGAGTCGAAGCAAGAAAGTTGTTAAGGGAATCGAGTTATAAGTTAGTGTGTCGGATGAAAACTATGAGTATGGGGTTAGGGATACCTTAAGGATATTGTGGAGAAGAGTTATGACACCCCCTAGATTGCTAACGAAGTGATAAACAAGTGCCAAGAAGGTTTCATAAGGATTGGAGATCAAACGAAGCGACGGGAACCATTCCGGTGGAACTGTGAGTTCCACGGCCATGTTCCACGGACAGCACCATGTTCCACGGCCCGTGGATGTGTCCGTGGAACAGCCAGCAGAAAGAGTGGCTGGCTGGTCGTGAACCACGACCAGTTCCACGGCCAACAAAGGGTTCCACGGACCGTGAAGCTGTCCGTGGAAGTCCCATCGGCTGAACCTCTCCAAGTCTTTAAATGTTAAGTCCACTTCATTTTATTCATTCTCATCCGCGACTTCAATCTCTCCACACCTATAGAACCTTCTAAACATTTCATCCATAAGAAAACTAAGTGAATCAAGGATCAACAACAAGAAATCAAGAGAATCAAGCTTAAGAAACTCCATTAAAGCTACCAAAGTCAAGGAATTCGAAGAGAGAAAAAAATAGGGTTTTGTGCTAGAAGGTGTATTATCATTCACGGTTTATTCCTCCGCCATTTGAGGTGAGTTTCATGAACTTTACATGTTATTTGAAGTATTATTAAGATGAAACACTTAGATTATGAAAGAGTATGGAAAATGGATTATAAATGGGTGAATAATGTCATTGTTGAATAGTAGTTGAGGTGAATCATGAAAATGATTATGTGGAGATTGTGAATGTGTTATAAATGATATTTAGAGCATGGAATAAGTATGACAAGTGAACAATGTGATAATGAACCTTAGTCATGAATATGGAGACTTTAGATGAAATTATGAAATGCGAATCATGGAAATGAATGACGATTGTTGTTAGCGATATTGTGATGGTTGTTATGGGTGTTGGAAGTTGATATGGAATATAGCGGAAAGTAGTATAAACAAAGGAAACGCTGCCCAATTTTCTTTAGCCTTAAGAGGCATGGTTTTATAATTGCCTAGCTAACGACGATACGAACTCTCTTGAAGGTAAAGGCGAGGACGTTAAAAGAGGACGAGCAAGTTATAAAGTAATTAAACGACAAAGGTATGTGAGGCATTACCCTTCTTTTAAGGCATGAATCTTATGCATGATTTTCCTCTTCCTTCACGAATCTTCTACGTTCCTAGAGATGAAAAGTCTAAGTTCATGAGTAGCGAGACTGGATAAGAAATACGCTATGAATGTAATAAAGACTCTAGAGACCATGATATGGTGTTCTTACGAGATCAATAATGATGATCATGATCCATTGGCATTCTTCCTTATATGCACTCACCTTATATTGTAAATCCTCCCAAGGTGAGATATGACGCTTATGCTCATTCCATAACATGACCGGGGGTTTACGACCTTACGTCGCCCCGACATAAACTTAGCCGCTCTTAAGCTTAATGTATGCATATGTATATGTAATTAAGGACGATAAACTATGGTAAAATTTTGATAAGCCACGATATGTCCATGAAATGAATGTTAATGATGACAAGTATATGCATTGCATGATATGTGTGATAATGTGATTCCACCGCGCCTAATTGGCCGGACATGTCACCGCTACGGCGGGCTGCTATGATTCCACCGCGCCTAATTGACGGATGTCACCGGCTTTGCGGCATACGCTATGATTCCACCGCACCGAGAGAGAGGGCGTACATGTCACCACTGTGCGGCTGCATGGGATGGTTACCCTGACGCGGGGTAACGATATGATGATGTATGATTGATGTGACGATGCTTGCATGCTATGATAATGTATGTGATGTATTTATGTATGATGTATGTACATGAAACTGGTTCATATGTAAAGAGTGTACAGGTTATACCCTCATCTCATGATTTATGATTTCCCGATTATATTTATTTCACTCCTGCCTTACATACTCAGTAGAATGTTCGTGCGACGTCCTTTCTTCGGACGCCGTGTGTTCATGCCCACGAGTGGCGGGAGGCGGTGCGGATCCCTTAGAGCGCGGACTTGTGAGAGCACTCCATCATCCGGAGGTGCTATTGATTACTCTTTTGGTACATATTTGTATATTCATATTTGGGCATGACGGGGCCCCGTCCCCCGTCCATATGTTCAAGATGCTCTAGTAGAGGCTCGTAGATGCGCATGTGTGGGTAGTATGGTATGATCTCCATGTATATGTATGTGTATATGTGTATATACTATTTTGATGGCCTAAAGGTTTATGTTTATGAAAATCATTAAGTTTCCAATAATGATATGTTTCCATGAAATTGAGCGCATATATTATGTATGAAAGGTTATGGGTAATGGGACGAGGGGTGTTCGGTGGTTAGCCCCTTTGATACCGTTGCGGCCGTAGTTCGGGATCGTGACGATGGTATCAGACGATTCACCTAGGAAGTGTCTACGAGCCATGTCTAGTAGAGTCTTGTTTATGGTGTGTTGTGCGCCACGCTAATAAACAAGAGAGGCTACGAGTGGCATTTAGGAAAAATGACCATCCTTCTTCATATGAGATCGTGCTGTAGAGCCGTGTATAAGATATACCCCTCCCTAACGAATGTGCTATGTGTTATAACCCGTATTTTGTACGTTTGGGAATTCCAAAGTCGTCGTGGAAAGTTAAGGGCGAGACCATTTTCAAAAATTATTTTAATGGACGAGTTGTTATAAATATTATTTATGACTATTATTAGTATGGAAATATTGTGACGGGCAAATTAAAAAGAAAAATTCGCAAAATTCGCGTGGAAATAATGTGAAAGGCGGGGCAAAATGGTAATATTGAGAAAGGCAGGGGTAAAATGGTAATTTTACACAAGTTTCTTGAAGGCTCCAAAAAGGCCATATTGGCCATGTGACAAAAAAAAAAAAATGAATGAAGGATGAAAAA